>NC_066855.1:17926638-18124591 GCF_001640805.2 Lates calcarifer | reverse complement strand
GAAATTCTTGATGGTATCAGTCAGCCAGTGTGTGAAAAAAGAAAAGGTTAGATAAGTTATAGTTCTTTCCAAAATAAAAGTAGTTTCCCAAAAGAGTTAAAGGTGTGAATTGCAGGAGTGTAAATTAAAACTTTCTGAATCATTAATGAAACATTGTCATGTAGGTTTCCTCCACTAATCAGAGGGTAGGGGCAGCCTGAATGTAACCCTCAGCACTCTGCTGGTAAAACTTATTGATCTGATTGATCATGATTGATTGATAATCCCATTTTTGTGGCAGTGATGGCCAGAGGACATTGTTTGGAGAGAATTTAGTGAGTGAAACAAGAATGCTTTTTAAAGTGTGGTGTTGTGGTTTATTTAGATAGATTAAGAAAATGAAGAACAAAACATGTCAAATATGTTATTTATTAAAGACTGATACTGTCTGTGTAAGGGCATTTTTAAATGTAAAAATGAATCCCTGTCTAATGTTGAATATCATGGAGAAGGAGCCATGTTGCTTCTTTTCAGTGCTGTTGCGTTGCCTGCTGCTGCATACTTACATAGCTTAATGACACTGCAGTATAGTTTCATGATGAGTCAGTTATTATTTCTTTTTATCAAGGTTTTTATGTTTTTAAGAAGATGGCAGACAGAGTGAGGAAGCAAAAAACCTGGGAATGATGGGTTATGTTACTCTGCCCTTTGCCTAAGAATATCTCTGTCCTGCTGATCTGTGTGTAGAGAGACTGAGACCACAAAAGGCACAGAGGAGGTAAACAAGGACATGATGAGAGAGAGGTAAAGAGATGGATGGAGGAGAAACGAGAGAGGGAGGACAGGCTGGATGGATGATGGATGATGGCTGAAGTTCAGAGCAGTTAACAGCACATGAAGACGTGTTTGGCTCTGCCTGGCTTTCAACCATCTCAACCCGCTTTACCCATAATCCTTGGCTGTTCTGGCTCGTTGGTCCCAGATTATGAGATCACAATCAAAAAAAAGCAGCACCACAGGATCTACTGTTGGAGGAAGAGGAGTCACATCTGTAGCTATTTGACGCCAGCAGAGTCCTTTTTCTCTCCTGGACAAACTGAAGATCAGCTGTAATCTCAGCAGATAATTTATCGACCTCCAGTGTGAAAACACAAACGTGTGCTTACATCACATCTGGCCTTTAAACTCTCCACAGCAGCACAGAGTTCACAACATGTGACCAGTGGGAACATGTTCACATGTTGTCTTACATAAGAGACGGACTGAGGCAGAGAACTTTACTGCAGGTGTTGTTTCTCAGCATCAGGATGTATTTAATCTGATGTACACCTTTATTTATGCATGTAAAACTCTCTGAAAGCAGTCTCTGGTGTAACAAGATGCAGCTGTTTATACCTGGTAAAAATGTAAAGAAGTGACTGGTAGAAATGGAGGGTTCATGTCCCTGGAGCCTCAGGAAACTCATGCTTGTTGGTGTTGTGGGCTGACAGAGCTGTCTTCCTACAGAAACAGCTCAATTTTACAGAGACATCTCTGACTCCTACAGCTGATTTGCCACCACCCGTCAGATTACTCAGGTGCAGGTTTTGCTCCAGAGGACAGAGATCCGATCTCAATGAGGACAACGAGCATGAATTAAAAATGCCAGGTGACATCAGATCGTGTATTATTTGTGGATAATTGAATCTGGACCTTTATAGACCAACATAGTTATTCAGATAATCAAGACAATTTCTAGACAATTAGAGTAATTACTTAATTGGAAGCACTACTTCAGGAATTTGAGGCCTAAAAACTCCTTGAAGGGACCAGAAACACTGGATCTGGTCTTGTGTTTTTTCTGAGATGGATAAGCATCCTGGGATGTTTTGCAGCATCTTCCCTTTGTTGTTTTTGCTCAGACTGAGCAGCAGCCGGCCGTATCAGGTTACTATTGATTCATTTATCATTGAGCGATGATGGGAAGATGATCCCACTGCTGTCGGAGCTGCAGAACTTTGGCCGTGTGAGCATTTTTTACTCTCAGCCTGCAGAGAGGCTCGTCTTACATCATTAAAGCAGAGAGTGGAGGAAACACATACCAGAAAACTGAAATAAGGAAGTGTGTGTGTGTGTGTGCGTGTGCGTTTTTGTGTTGTGACTTCACCTACCACCCGAGATAAATGGTGTCCAGTTTAACACACACAGTGGGGTCAGTCCTGACCATCTGTTGTGTCACTGGTCCATCTGTAAGATCTGCAGCTTCTGGCCTTTTCTCAGCTTCAGAGTGTTAATGAAATCTGACCTCATGGAGTGGAAAGAGCTCACGCTGAGAGCCTGGTGCTGTTTTAAAATGGAAGAAACAGCATCTGTCAGAGACAGTGAGACCGTCGTTACTGAGGAATAAACCCAGACGGGCTGAATCATGACTAAGCAGGAGGCAGAGTCTTGCTGTGACATTGTCCTGAATATTACACAGAAAACAAAACAAAACTGTTTAATCTGAGTCCATGTAGCTTTACTGAAACATCATGGTCTTATCTTCACATTTTCTCATTTTTTCATTTTTTCTATTAGTGTTACTTTTATTGCTGATTAAATATGAAAACATAGTAAATAAAAAGAGTAAAATGCAAGGACATAGTTGGATGCATTTGACCCTCTCATGGCTGTCTAGCTTCCAGCTCCTGATTCCTCTCAGCTCAGTGAACAGAGAAATAGAGCATGAGGACATTGATAACCCAGAGTATGACTGGATGATGTACTGCACGGGAGGAGGGAGGAGGAGGAAGGGGGCGTGGGGTGGGAGGTATGGGGTGGTGGTGAAGGAATAATAGAGGGCTAATGAAAAGAAGAGGAGGAATAGGAGGGAGAAGATGGGGATTAAAGGGAGGAGGAAGATGAAAAAAATAGAGGAAGAGAAGTCAGTAAAGGAAAACAAAGAAATGCTGCTTAACTGTGAAGGATGGTTGTAGTTGGATTTGGACTAAAGATCGCTTGAAGTTTAGGTTTCAATATTTGTAAGTTATTAAATTCATAAATAACTGTGCAATATAGGTCATAAACCTTGCCCCCTTCCATGCTATAAAAATGTCATGATTGACAGCTGTGATTGACTCCTGATTGGGGCGGGCTGGTGTGTGAGCACTTGTATCCAGGATATTTTGGTTTCATTTTGGTGGGAGGAAGTGGAGACACATCCGCCATCTTTATATACAGTCAGTGTTCTGCAGAGAGCACATTAAATTATGTACAGCTGATATGATCTGCTACTGTAGGGTTACCCACAGTGTTTTACAGTAGAAGTAGGAACATCTCTGCTAACATCATGAACAACTGAAACATTAGGTTTGAGGAGAAAACACCTCGTTATAAATTAAGGGATTTAGGTTTGATTAAAATCTGAACCCACAGCTCAGTGAATCATGGTGTTTTGCCAAATGGGACCTGGATCCAAAATGAACCCAACCCTGGTAAATGAGGAGACAAGACCAGACATGTTTGTAGTCTGTCATATTCTGTGATATTTGCAGCTCGACCTTCTGCTGCTGTCCTTCACAAACACACATATATAGTGCATAACTTGTGGAAAGTCAGCTAATGGCCCACACTGTGCCCACCTCCTGCAGTTGTATGGGGGATTTTCTTTCCCCCTTTTAAAGTTTGGATCAAATCCAATTCTGTCTCTCTACTGAAGTTACAGAGCTAAACATATCTGCTGGCAGTCAGCCACACTCAGTCTGTCAGTCCATCACGTCAGTTTACAAACCAGGACCCTGTTACAGTTGATCTTGGCAGTTCAGACGGTTTTCTGCGAGTATTCCTACATGTTTTCCAAAGTTACATAAGAGTGAGTGACTTTGAATATTCACTATACATCCATGACAAAGCATTAGTTTTGTAAGTAACACAAAGAAAATATAAATAAACAAGAAAAGAGAACATAGAGAACCTGAAAATGTACCATCAGGAAAGTGTCATAAAGATAAGAGGCTAGAGGATGGAGAGGACGATGACGTCTTATTTTGCTTTGTCGCTTTAACAATCAGCGTTAGCCATCATGATAAAAGTGAAGCCTTAAACTTAAAGCTTCAGACTTAAAGCCATGTGGTTTCTGTTTCCTCCTGCAGGTTCTAGAGCTTCTTTAAATGCTCTGAACCTCCCACAGTGTGTAGGGGAGTTTCTACTGCAGGAGCTGACAGATAAACTCAAACACACATAAAAGACAATTAAATGAAGCTGTAATAGAAGCTCTGAGCTGGTGCACTCCCCTGCAGGCTCTCTCTCTCTGGAGTCTGTTCTAACTGTGTGGCTGATTGTTTGGAGGTGAACCTCAGTGGTGGATGCTGATGAGTCCCAGCACGTCTGACTGTGACTGTGCAGCTCTGTTTCATGACCAATCTGCTGTAAGCTCCATTAGTGAAAGTGACTTTTAAGCATGGTGCAGTCAGTCTCAGCTCATCATGGGATCCTTTTATTTATACGGTTCTATCAATAACACAGCTGTCAAGGTCAGGACATGTGAGCAGCACTGGGGCTTCTCTGTACTCAGGATTCTCAGTAGAAACATTTCCAGATTTTAATATTTTGATTTAATATTAATATTTAGTTTAAAAGGTCAAAGGTCGCTGTGATCTCACAAAACATGTTTTTGGACTTGAGATAATCTGTACAGATTTGGGGCAAATGTTCACTGGATCTCAAAGATGAACCAATTACAATTTGGTGGTCAGAGGTCAAAGGTCACTGTGACCACTAATTAACTGTAATTGGACAGGTTGGTGGAGGAATACAACTACTTTTGATACTGATATCTCTGCTCTTGCAAAATCAGTGTCAGAAGTTCCTTCTTGACCTTGAAAGAAGTAGTTTGACAAAATAATCCACATACGTTTCTGGATCTATACTGTACATAGGATTTAATAACAAGAGGAACCATACAGCGTGGATCTGTAGTTTCTTTGCATTGTCATGATTTCCACCTTCACTGCTGTTAGTTTATTGGTTGCATCTTTCTTCATCACCACCCTCCCTCTCCTGCTGCGTGTCACCACAGTAATCATAGTTTAATAGTTTTCTTATCCATTAAACAAATGAACGTAGTTGACTTTACACCTGGATCGTCATCCATTTGATTCAAATGGACTCTCTGGCTCGTAGCCAAAGACTGAAAGCTTCAGTGTTTGTGGTGAGACAGGAAGTTACCCGTGTCGTGCAGAGTCAGCTGACTCAGCTCAGTGTTTCTCCTGTCTAAAACACACACTTTCACCTGGTATAATGATTTTACAGTTGAAAAGTCTCTTGTGCATCGGCCAACAGCAGTAAAATCTAACTGGATCAATGATGACACATGAAACTTTAAAGACGCTTGAGGCTGTGTGAACCTGTCAAAGCAGTTAATGTTTTATCGCTGAGAAAAACATACATTCAGTTGCGTCTGTGTTCTCTGTGTGTGCAGTAACTTTCCCAGTCAGTGGTCACATGATGACACTTTGACCCCTGTGACCCCGTACTTCCAGCCAACATGTTCAACAGGAAAACACGCCAAGTTTTCTCAACGTTGCCTGAAAGCAACCTTTCACCCTTGACCCAGTTAAACCTCACTGTTCAAAGACTCTGTCAAATAGTTTTGTCCTCTCTGCTGTGCAAGCAACATGATATAATGACGTGTTCTGTATTTTTTTTAATAAAACAAAACAAGTGAAAGTAAAGTCAAGTAAAACAGCAGAAGTATCACATCTGTCTTTGGATCAATGGATTGTTACAGAAAGTGTTAACTCTCTAACACAAACACATAAGAGTGGGTCAGGATTACAGGCAACCAAACGAAAGAAAGAAAGAAAGAAAGAGAGGGAAGACGAAATGTCAGAGAGAAGAGTAGAAGCAGACACTTTTCAGATGCAGAGCTATAGAGGGAGAGTTGTCATTCTGTCGTGACCTTGTTCATCAGGCTTTAATCCTTCTGTGTTGTTATCACAGCAGTGATTCTGCTGCAGTGCAGCCACACACACACACACACAGGAGGAAAACATGGCTGCAGCATCTCTGAGGTCATCATGACTTGAGGTTTTTCTTTCTTTTTGTTTTTTTTTTTCAGGAATTTGGTTCTACTACTACTACTTCAACTGTTGATCACCTGCATCGTCTGTAGCTTTCTGTTGCTAGAGGTCTCGGAATCAAAACAATAACAAAAGGCAAAGTTTAATGATGCCGTGAAGTAGTGTGGGATCATGGCATGACAGTTTAAACCACCAACATCTAAAAAATGTATCTTAAAAATGAGGCTTAAAACAGTTTTGACGTTTCTGACACATGCACAAAGCAGATATGACGCCACTGACAGGTGACCAAATGAAATAGATCCTTACCTCGATTGAAATTAAAACTTGATTTGATTTCTTTAGCTTTGAAAATGACTGGAAACGTGGGATAATGTAAGAACAATTTAAGAAATATCACCTAAGTCTGGTTGTTATTAGACATTTTCATGAGGAAAAGTTATAGATTATACCTTTAAATGTAACTAATGACTACTGTCTGTTAAGTGTTAACTGCCAGGTAATTTTCAGTTAATTGTCTGGTATCTGATACATAAACTGTCACTTAACTGTCACACAGGTGTGACTAAACTCTTAGGTAACACCTCACATCACCACCTTAGGTATCACCTAACTGTCAGGTTGAGGGTGTTGATTTATATGCAGGATTGTTCCTGTTTGAGCCTAAACTTAATTAGTGTCAGTTATGGCCATTAAAGACAGTGACTGGAGGTTTTCAGGGCTGTGATGAGTCTTTATGCTGCTGCTTCTTGGCCTGTGACTGTGACACAGCAGTGGGGAAGCTGTGAGTCAGCTCAATACAGCATCTTTTATAGGAAACACTTTATTAATGTAGCTTCCTCTTTACAGTCAGTCTGTAATGGGAAAATGTTAAAACTCTGGGGTGAGTCTCAGTAGGTTTATATAACTCTGTCAGTGAAACACAGCCATAAAGTGTATCTATAACTTGATAATATCAGCCGTTATGTGTAGACTTGACCTCAGATCAGCATTGTGTTCTCTGTTGTGGGGGTGTTATTTAATCTCTGAGGCTCCTCGGGCCAAGCAGATGATCGTTTAAAAATAATCCAGTCATAATGTTCCGACCTCTCTGTTTTTCTCACGCTGAAATCACAAGTTTTCTCAGCTGCGTTGTGCCTCGTTTTGTCCTGTTCAACATTAAGCACATCAGCTGTTTTAACACAGGCTTCTAGAGGAGCTTGTGATGCTCAGTTTTTTGATGGTATGGTGGCCTCGGGCGGACAAATGACCAAAGTTGTTTTTTATTTTGTTCTTTCAGCGTCAGTGCCATGTGCCAACACTGGAAAACGATGTGTTCTTGTTCTTGGATTGATGAGTCTCCTATCAGCTGGAGATTGTGTTTAGTTAGTTTAGTGGCTAATATTAGCATGCTATCACACTAAACTGTTATTTAGGGCTTTTGGATTGATCTGATGATTATTTTCTCGATTAAGCTGAAAACAGTAAAATATCTTTTATAACATTTTAACTGAACATTTCAGGGTTTTTGGATTTCTGGTTGAACAAAACAAGACATGGAAAACATCACCCTTCAGTGATGAGCAATGGGCGTTTCATATTAATTATTTTATTTAAAAAAATGTTATTCATAATTTAAGAATAATCTGCAGATTAATGGATAATGGTCACATTATTCTTACTTTGTAAATGTGACATTTTCCTGCCTTTCTTTGTTTCATATCTCTGTAAATTTCATATAAAAAGAAAGAAGAAATTAGAAAATTCTCTTTTGGCTCTGGGAAAATTTGATGAGCATGTATTTTTTTTTTTTTTTTTATCATTTTCTTCCATTTTAAAGTCCAAGCAAATAATCAATCAGATCAGTCAACTGATAATGAAACTTATTAGCTACAGCCCTGCCCTGTTATAAACAGTTCATCAGTCTGTGTGTAACATATTCTGGGAGTTACTTGTAGTGAAGTGTTGTCACTGTGGCTTCGTCTGCTTCTGCTCAAAGACAAACTAAAGTGACACTCCGCCCAAAATCTGCCTTTTTAGTGTCAAACACTCTCACACCCCTGAAGAACTGAAACAGGCTGGCCTTGTTTTTTCCTGCCTCAGGGTTTATATCCTGTGTGTGTGTGTGTGTGTGTGTGTCTGTGTGTGTGTGTGTGTGTGTGTGTGTGTGTCAGGATAGAATGGGTGTGTCTTGTGAAACATTCATCTGATTGCTATCTGTCATTTTCTGTTGGAGATACAGGAACAGCTAAATGTTTTTATTAGGGGTGTGGTCTGAGTGTGTCTGTGTGTGTGTGTGTGTCTCACACATAAGAGAGAGAGAGGTGGTTAATGTGTTACTTCCACACTAACCACACACGTGTCTGAACTCAGCCTGCAGTGTTGAAGCTGAAGATCAGTCCAGGAGCCACATCTTTCAGTTGCATGTTAGCATGATTCAGTTGTTAATCATGCTAACAGTTTCTGTCAGAGCTGCAGCTTCCCATTGGATTTTCATTTCACTCTGTACTGCAAATTATTACAGAGACTTAGTGTGTGTGTGTGAGACAAATCTCTCAACAACCACAACCAGACTCATCTTTGAAGTCTACAGTGGAGTTTTCTGTTGGCTCATAATGTCTGAAATATCCAACAAACAGAATAAACAAGAAGCTTGTTCAAATGTTCAAACATTGATTCATCACTCAGTTTCTTAAATGTTAGAAAACAGTGAAAAAGTCACTCTTATACTGGATTTTTTTTAGAGGTTTAAATACCCTGAAACAGACACTGATAACCACAGTACAAACATCCACAACATCATATCACGATACATGAGGATGGAACCATGATACACTCTTCACCCCCACCCTCCCAAATCCAATCCAATCCATCCAATTTGATGCAGATTCATTTTCTCCAGATTGATTGATTGATTAAGCTTCAGTGCTACAGTGACACAGTAAATGTTCTCTAAAACTCACTGGTCAGCTCTGTTAACCTGTTAATAATCTTGTAGCTAACTGATGAACCAACAGGCTTGTTTGGAAAAGTATTAGGTTCTGCTTTGGGTCATGTTTACTACGTGTATTAGATGACATGCATGGTGTCTGTGAGCTGTTAAAAAGTCTGTTTTGTAAATATTTAACGAGGTAGAAGCAGAATCCAAACAATAAAATCAGCTGGGATATGGCATTTTGTATGCTGCTGGGCCACAGTTTTGAATACTGGGGCGAGTTTACAGCATCACAAGTTTACTCCCAGAAAGAAATTCAAACCTCCTCTACTACAAAGCACTGTGCAAATATCATTTTTGGTTACTAATGTGGCTTTATTGGAGCTGGATGTCTAACAAAAAGTATGTGTAAGTTTTAACGTTGGCTCCTCTCTAAGAATTATAACCTCTGTGAAAAATTCTTGTATCTTTCCCACTTGTTCTGCCCGTGTGCTGAAGTTGCCCTGAAAGACCGCTAATAAAATTAGTTTTACTCTAAAAAGGTCTCACACAGAACTGACAGCTGAGCACAACAGAGAACTTGATGCCTGTGTAAAAGAAAAAAAAAAAAAAGATTGTTCTTATATCAGTCTCCATCTTTTCTCCTCCTCCAGCTCCTCTTGCTCAGTGTCTCCATGGTGAAGTGGGCAGGGTCTGATGTCAGCCCCTCCTCTCGTCGACCCTCCTGCCATGCCCACCATGGTTTCCAGGTTGCCCAAATTCGGTTTGAGGCCCAAATCTGCCACAGCCCCCAGTGGTGCCCAGATGGGTCCAACTGCTAACACCGGCACCTTCACCAGCACTGCAGTGACCAGCACCCGCCTCACTAACGGGTTCTACCATCATCCTGGCCCGGCGGGGGTCAACGGGAGTTTAACTGCGCCTCCCTCCTCTGTTAAGCAGAATGGATTCATCAGAGTGCCGACTTCATTCACCATGAAATTGAGGAAAGAAAATGGGACGATGGAGGATGGAGGGGTGGATGAAGAGGGGGAATTGAGAAGAGGAAAGGACGGGAATGTTGGGCAGAACCGCTCCGGTAACAACATCCATCAGTATTATTCCCAACGACCACATGGATCACCAGTGGTGTCCCAGCGTGATGCCAAAAAAACGACGACCTCCTCTGCAGGAAAGGGGCGTGGTTTTGGCCAACCTGTGACATCCACATCAATGCCATTACCACAGTCCAGCCCCAGAACTCTTCCTGGTTCTAAAAGCGGATCTCATGGTTCCAAACCAAGCCAGACTGCATCTGGACTGACCAACGGCACAAAACAGACCCTAAATGGTCTTCCTGGATCTAAACCACGGAGCGGAACCAATGGTTATCTAAGACGGCCTCAGAATTTTCCTCGTCCCAGTAGTTCTAGGCCAGGCTCTGGTCCTGGTTCTCGATCTGGTTCCCCCCTCCAAAAGAAAGCAGCAGCCAGTCGCTCATACTCCAGTGACAGCCTTGGGTCTGCTCCATCAGTCCAACTCACTGAGAGCGACAGGTTTCGGTCACGTAGCCTCACCCAGGTCCGACAGCAGCCCTCCCCCACCCTCACCCCCTCCTCCACCTCCTCCTCTTCCCTCCCTCGCTCCCCCACTGTCACCCGTTCCTACTCCATCAACAGGGCTGCTGAACGAGGACTTAAAGAGCTAACAGCTTCTTCTGCTCAGCCTCCATCCAGAGGCAGCTTGACAAAATCACCTGTTACCAGCCAGAGTCCAGAAGGAGGAGGTAGAGGTGGAGGGGTCAAAGTTCAAAGTGCTGTTGCTTCAGGGAGGTCAGGGGTTAGCATCCCCTCCCTCCTACCCCCCTCTGCCTTAAAGAAACCCCTGCTAACCAGCCTCGGCCCTCCGGCTAAACCCAGTGGCATCAGCTATAAGCTGTCACGCCCGTCACTTATCAAGCAGTCCCGCCCCCTCCGGGTAACCCCAACCAATGTGTCTGGTGGTGACCCAGAAGTGAACCAAGGATTAACGGGACAGAGGAACTCAGTAGAGATTCCCTCTACTACAGAAAACAGCCCAGGTATGAGATTAGTTCTCATTCATTTTTCATCTTGACAAGTCTGATCTCATTCTTCATTTTTCTTCTCAATCTCATCTCATATCCTAAAATCTAAAAAAAAAAAAAACATGTCATATTTCATCACTTTTATCTCATCTCATCTCTTGCCATGTTTCATTTCCTTCCTGATCTCAAATAGCTTATCTCTCATCACATTTAATTTCATCTTCATATCTCATATCTCATCATCATTTTGATAAAATAAAATCTTTAAATTAAATCTAAACTCATCTCATAGATCTCGCATTTTATTTATTACTTCATCTGGAATCTCTAAACTCTCATCCCATTTCATCTCATCTAACCTTATATCATCTTTCTTGTTATCTTTTTTCATGTTTTCATTAAATATTCTAATTAATGTTGTATTTTATCTTGTGTCATCACATAATCTTAGACATTTAAATCATTTTTCATCACTCACATTTCATCTCAAATCTTGCATCTTATCTACCTTTATCTCTTCTCATATTCTAATATCAAATCTCATCATTCATGTCATTTTGTGTCTTTTATCTCATCACATCTTGTGTTATCTGTAAGCTAATTTTCCATCATCTTTGTTCATTTAAAATCTCCCCAAATTTCATAATTCATTTAATTTTATCGTCATATCTCACCTCTTGATTAATAAGTGCAAATTTCTCATTTCATCTCCTTTCTTTCTTCTTCTTTTATGTCTTTTCATCTTCTATTGCATCTCTTCCTGTCATGTCATCCCTCTGTTCTTATTTTTTCCATGTCTAATATTTTATCTCAAATGTCTAAACTCAAATGTCTCTTAATCTTCTTCTCTTTACCCCCAAATCAGAAAGTACCCCAGAGGCTCCAGAGACAGAGGGGCTGTCAACAGAGCCAGTATCCCAGGCAGAGGTGTCAATTGTGGGGGAGACACTGGAGGACATGTCCCTGTCTTCAACCTCCTCTCTGGATAGAAACGATACCAGTCAGGAGTATATGGATGACTTTGACAATCTCGGTAAAAATGCTCAGAAAAACACATATATTAATATAACATTTATAGGCATCAATCAGTGTTCTTCTCATGACAGCCAATGGAAACCAGTGATTCCTCGTGTTTGCAGGAAACGGAGGAGTTGGAATAATGCTCCTCTCCTCCAAAAATGACGAGGACGACTCAGGGCTTGACCAATCATGTGCCAGGTTTGATGACGACAAGTCAGCTATTAACGGTGTTACTAAGGCCACGGGACTCTGTTTTCTGGACGACGGTATGGACTGGGCTGCCATGAGACTAAGTGGTGAGTTTTTTATAATTAATGCATGGGTCAGGAAAAAGTTAAGAAACATTTGGTAAACTAATTTAAAAAATGTCTACCTCCAGGTGAGCGAGGGGAACATCGTCTGACCCAACTGTCACGCCGAAGAAGGTCCAGTCAGCCAGATTATCATGACCAGGTACTGTGACAAAAATCAATAAACCAATAAATCAGATTGGCAGAAAACTCTTGCGCATTTACAACACAATCACCATCTGTAAAAAGAAGCTACATTTAGCAGCTAATTAGATTTCCACTGGTCATTGTTTCCTTAATAATGTGAATTCAGTTTCTTGCCAACCAAGTGTGGCTTGCTAGCTTGTTATGACATGCAGTTATGTCATTTAAAAAGATGAAATATTACAGTTGAAAGTATGTGGAGTGTCATGATACCTGACTCACTGTTTACAGGTGCAGCAGTTGCAGCGGCAGGTATTTTAACCCCACCCATAGATGGTTAGGACAGAGTGACACATGGGTTCACAGGGTGTAGAAGCAGTTTCTAATGTCATCCTATCAGGAGCGGTGTTGACCAGACAGCTTTTAAATTATCCAGCAGAGAGGAACAGATGGTTGGTTGCTGCTGCATTAAAACTTCTGAGGGAAGAAGCTTTTTTAATTCTTCTACTTCTGACTTTCAAAATGTCTCCCCTTGTCGCTGTATCAGCCTCTCTGTCAAATTTTATTTGTACAGCACTGTTTGCACAGGCTAGTACAATTCAACATGCCAAATGTAAATAGTAAAACAGTTTGAGACTAATGCACACGAGAAACGTTTTTTCTATTTGGGATGATGTGAAAAATGTGAAATACTTTAAATAAAGACATCAAGTGCAGGCATCACTGAAGAAACGTACAAACCTTGTGTTCATCTGCGTCCTCCTCTTTACTTTGTAGGGTGGTTCGTCCCTGGATCTGTCCCCATCTGACAGCTGTGGGTCTGGGGGAACCTACATGTGGGATGAGGAGGGTCTGGAGCCACTGGGGGGCGCCATCACAACCGTGTCTATCAACACCAACAGCAACACCACACACCACATTGGGAGCTTTGACTCGGACCTCAACAGCATCGTAAGGCCTGCGTGTGTGTATGTGTGTATTAATAAACCTGAGGCTGATAAATGTTAAAGTATATAAACATGAACAAGAGTTTGGCAGTTATCACTTCTGGCAAATTTACAACCACCTGATGTGGAATAAATGAAAAATAAAGGAGATAGCATTGTTGTTTTTACTAATGCTCAGTGTGACATTTTCATCAGCATTACAGTAAAAAATCTAATGTCTGTGCATCTAATGAAGACAGATCTGATATGTAGGAAGAATCAATAGAAATGTTTTCTCTCAGGCTGCTTTCACATGCACCACACCACCAGGCAGAACACAAAAGTGACACAAACAAGGTCAGACAATCCCAATCGACAAATAACTAGAAAAAAACAATTACAAGAGTCATAAAAACCATCAGATAATAAATCTAGCCTACAGGCATTTTGCAGGCAATTCCATTTAAAAGTTGTACAGTGCCTGAAACTAGTTCTGCTGAGATCAGCTGAGGAATTTGTGGTTGTTAAATATATTCTGAAGCATTTATTGGTTTTGCTCGGTTCACGTCCAGTAAAACACTGAACAGAAAGGAGACAAAAAGGAAAAAAGAGTGAGTGTTTGATATTCCAGCAGCATCAGTTCCATCCTACCCTCTCTGTTCTACATGAGGCTGGTTCTTGGCTTCAGAAACCACCAGCTGAAAAGAGGTCAGGGCCGTCTTGTGGTTGGCAACGGATGGCAGATGGTTTGGTTCCAGTGAGCAGACTCAAAAGAACAAACTGAACATCACGCAGGCAGAAACAGGTCGTCGCTGATGAAGTTTATGTCATGACGGTGCTGCCGTTTGCAGTTGGCGCTTGTTATGCATTTTTGGAACTAGTCTGAACTCGAGGTCTCACGGAGGAGCTCAGTCAGTTTCAGTCTCTCCATCTCAACTGCTCAAACTTTACTGTCTGTTATCATCCAGAAACAAGACTCTAATGAACTAAGAAACTTCAACACTCATCTACAAGCTTCAGTAGCTGCTGCTTCTCAATATCCATCAGCTACTTTTACCGTTACCGTTGGAAATAAATCAAAAGATCCAAAGAGCCAGTTTAACTTTAATTCAATCTGGTCCACTGTTTCAAGTGATTAACTTAAAATGTTAAATTGTGGAAATTTTGTGGATCAACACTGGTCACAGATGTCTCAAATTAGCTCTTAGAGGTTAGTCTTTAAATTATGAGCTTCCAGAGATCAGATGTCTACCTCAGGCCTCATTATCAGGACTGCTGAGGTCTAAATGAAATCCTCTGGCTCCCTCTTGTGCCTGTGATCTGGAATTACAGCTGTCTCCACATGTGAGGGTGGACTGTGTGAGGGTGACACAACTCATTTTAAGATAGAGTAATGTTTTTGAATGTTGATATCAGTGTTACTGGATTAAAGCTTCAGGTTCTACACTCATTGTAATCTTTAGTTTCAAAGTGCTTGTTTTTTCCACTGGCAGGCTCAGGTTATAATTATATGTGTATGACATTTTTATTTCATGCAATAACACAAACCAACCAACAGATGGAGGCAGTGGTATTCCAGCAGCTCCTGTGTTCTACTCTGTAAACTGTGTGGTAATGGTACATAGTGATGTTTCTGATTAAGGATCTTACTCTTTTAATAAAAAGCTCCATCTCTGTAGGAGCTCTGTAGGTCCTATCCATAATGCTGTCAGACACTTATAATAATAATCTGAACCTGTCAGCGTCCACCTGAACCTATGGCCATTTGAGTGGACATTCTTGTATGTGGATATTGCAGCAGCTGTTCACGTTGGCCGGCTACAACCCAATCACATGGGAAAATAAGACCCAGGTTCAAAAATACCATAGTTATTCTACAAGAACTGTTACTGTCTCCTGCTCTACAGACTCAATATAATCCCTGAGTAATGCTGAGTGGTTGTTAATGAGCTCCATGTCTTTACGTGCCCTTTGTGTTAATGAGCTGTGGGTCTCTAAAAGTGATTGACCCTAATGAGCCTCAGGGCCTTAATGATCTGAGGACATTAACAAGTTCTGAAGTTGCCCCCCCCCCCCCTTAAATATTCATGGCACCTTATCGTCTTTTAATTTCTGTTATTTTGCAGCTTGTTAATAAGAATTTACACAAAATGACCAGCAGGGGTCAGTGTTGCGCTAAAGGCAGGTTGTGCTCTGTGTGTGCGTGTGAATATGTGTGTTTGTGAGGGCTTATAGTGCTACAAGTCTGACACTGTTGACACACTGTCACACACCAAACAGCTGGTCCTCAGGTCAAACAGCCTGAAATCAGTAGAAAGCTGCTGTGTGTGTGTGTGTGTGTGTGTGTGTGTGTGTGTGTTTAGTATTGAAAAGACTGTTTTTTGTTTGTCGGTGCAGCGCAGGCAAGTCAAGTGAGAAAGCTGGGGGATAACCGTGTGTGTGGCTTCCATACAAGACTGAAACATTGATTGCCTCAGAGCAAAGAGGAGGAGGAGAAGTGAGGAGAGGAAAGATGAGAGCAAGAGCTTAGGAGGAGAATCAAAGGAGAAGAAAATTAGGAGAAGGAGAGGATCAGGGCAGGAGGTGAGACGAGCAGAGAAGCTGGTGAAGAAAGAGGAGGAGAGGTCAGAGACGGTGTCGATTTCGTCAATGAAAACTGGACAAAAAATATTTGTAAGCATGACAAAAACAAGACTTCAAGAAACAAGTAACAAACAAGTAACTTCTATAAATGAATACTACCATGAAACATAGCATCCTCCTGATTACTGTAGACAAACAGTCAGGCTAACGAGCAGCAACTTCTCTCTCTGCCAGTAATGATAGCTAATGTTAGCGTTTCTTGGAGGGTAAAAAGTGACACGTTCATGTAATAAACTCAGATATAAACTTGCTGAAAAGAAAGGCTGTAACATCAGCACAGCTGGGACAAACTCTGAAAACATTCAGGCGGTGTGCTGACATTTATAAAAATCAGCTACTTTGTGTTTATAGTCTCTCAGCAGGTTTAATGTCTGTTGTCAACAATCTAAATCTAAATCATCAACAGGCAAACAGTGTCTCATCTCACCTGTGATCAGTGGTCTAACTCCATCACTCGCTCCATCATGGACATTCACAAACATGATCTTACTAATGTTGGACATTAGTAAATCATTTTTAAAGATTTACGTCTTCAGTAGGAACCAGTGGGCTCAGAGCTGAGAGCCACAGACAGAGGAGGGAAGTGTTAAGGAACGGACTAACACACTGGACTGGACTGGATGCTCTTAGAAAACAGTGGTTTTGTTTTTGTTTTCACAAATACAGTTGTAGGTTCCACAAAAGTTTCTCCCTAACTTATGAATCAAAAGCAAACTTTGCTTTGAGAGAGTTTTGTGAAGACGAAGATGAAGACTTTGATTCCACACACACACACACACACACAAACACAGAGTTTGCTGCAATGTTTCCTGCCTGTGGAAGCTTAGTCACAGCACAGTGACCTGAGAGGAAACCAAACGTTCACCCTGAGCAGCTACTGCATTTAAACACACACACACCTGCAGAAAGTCAGCCTGTCCCCGGAGGCTGAGAGCAGCCATCCACATCAACACATTACCTCCTAATCTCCTCTTTCTGCTCCCTACTCCTCCTCTCTTATCGCTTTTCCTCCTTTTCCTCATCTTCTCTCATCCTTCTCCTCTTCTGTCATCATCTTCCTTTCTACTACTTTTCTCCTCATATCTTCTCTTTCTTTTCCTCACCTTTCTTCTTCTGGCTTATCCTTTTCTTTGCTTTCCTCCTGTTCTTTACTAATTCCCCCCCCCCGAATTACTTCTCTTTTGTGCTTTCTTGTTTTCCTCCTATCTTCTCACCCCTTCTCCATTTTCTCCTTCCCTCTCTTCCCAACCTCCTTTCTTTTTCAGCTTGACCAAATCATTTCCTCATTGGCTGCTGTTCTTTCAAAATGAATCGGTGCAAACAGTTTCTATTACGTCATCATCAGGGAGGCATTCACAGGCATCTTTGCTGAGACTTTCTGGACAAAACCTACGCTACTTTCCTGCACTGTTGCCCTGTAAGCGTGAGGTTGGGCTTTCCCTCCGCAGACGTGCCGCTACTGAGCTTCAAACTTTCTCTCTGAGCGATCATTTTACAGCACACAGTACACAAGTAAATAGAGCCAAAAGCACAGCTACTGTCTTTAACTCATGATAGGTGATTCTGTCAGACGACGTCTCGTTTATGAAGTCAGGATTTTATTACAGCAGCAGCAGCAGCAGCAGCTTGGAAGTGACTGCTGGTTAACAGAAAGAGAAAAACATGTAAATGAGAACATCTTCATGAAGAATTCAGCTGCATTAAAATACTGTATATGTGAGCTCAGATTACATGAAAGAAGCAAACTGAAGAAGAGCTGAAACCAGCTGATATTAGACTGAATACAAACATGACACGATGATGTCATGAATATGCTAATTAGCAGCTTACATCATCTGTCTCACTAAAGCCTGTCTCGAGCAGGCTTTAGTCATTCACAGCAGCTTCACAACAGTCTTCAACTACGTCCTTAGTTTCACACACTGACCTCACACAGTCTAGACGTAAACCAGGTTTTGACCTGGTCTTGTTCACTTTACTCTCCCTGACTTCATCCTCCCCTCCACTCATCCTTCTCTTCTCTCACGTCCTGACAGCAGTAAACCTAGCACCTGAATTGGATTTAGTCTTTTGACCAAAAATATACAACAGTTCTAGCTATGCTTATTAATGCTAGCCTAGTTTTTATCAATAAAATTATTTTCATTGTGGACAGTAGTCCATGGGTGGCATGGTGGTGCAGTGGTTAGCACTGTTGCCTCAGTGTTCTCCAGAGGCCTTACTGTGTAGAGTTTGCATGTTGTCCCTGTGCCTGCGTGGGTTCTCTCTGGGTACTCCAGCCTCTTCCTACAGTCCAGAGACATGATAGACTGGCAATGGGTATACCCTGCCTCTCGCTCAATGTTAGCTGGGATTGGCTCCAGGCCCCCCCCCCGCGACCCCTAAGGATAAGTGGTATAGATAATGAAAGAATGAATGAATGAACAATTGTACATTAGATTACATTGCAACAGCTTTTGGTGGCGACCTGGCACACTGTTCTTGATCAATACTGCACAGATTCCAAAGACTTTTTGACCCTGTCAATCATTTACCAAAAACATGGTAAGTAAGGCCCAGGTTCAAGAAGACATACTGTCCACATTGTAGTATGAAGAAAGAGAAAAGATAAGGAAACAGAACATCAGGAATAATATAAAGAAAAATCTATAATTTCAGCTTTAAACTCCTGATGAAGTGAAAACATCCTCCAGAAACAAGTTAGTTAAACAGTCTGTCCTCTGTGTCTATAAAGGAGACAAAGAACAATAATGATGCTTAAGTGGTAAGTGATAAAGTTTTTGTTTTTCAGGCTCTTAAAAGTTTCACAATAAATCTCCAACTCAACGCTTACCCTCCCTCCCTCCCCTTCTTTCATTGTACAAACCTGCAAAACCTCAGGCTGCCATTGAGCAGCAGGCACAGAGGAACTTCACAGAATGATGGAAAGGTCTTTCAGTCTTTTATCCACATGTTGGTTCAAGGAATTTTAGTTTGTGTGGGGTCCAAAAGAGCTGCACTCTGTGTGTCTGTCTGATTCAGTTCAGCAACTAAAATAGTTGGTTCAGGTGCAGCTGACGGTTGTAATTAAATGCTAAAATATTTCTCATTTTTTGATAATGAAAAATTAAATTGCTCATTATTCAGTCTGACTTAAATTGGCAGTGTCAAAGTGGCAGCTGTAGAATGAAGCTCTCACTCTTCTCTCAAGCTGATCATTTTGTGCTGTTTTGTCGTTTATTTTCTTTGTTTTATTGGCATGAGTGACAAAGCTGCAGAGTTATTAAAGCATCATACACATTTGCCTGTATATTAAAGACAATGTGTCTGTGTTATTCTGTCTCTTTCAGGACATCTTGAACAACCTGGACTCTTGTGATCTGGAGGATGATGATCTCATGTTGGATGCAGACTTTGCAGAAGATGCCTCACTGCACAGTGGTGTGTTATATGTCATAATTAAGTAAAATGATGGATTCCATCGAGGTTTTAAAAGAACTACATGTGACATAATCAGCCAACAACAGCCTTTTTCTATATTAACCAGGCACTATAACGTTTTACAGCGAACTTGGAATACTAAAGCAAAACACCATAATAAACTAATTCATATCAAACTGTCCAAGAACCTGAGAGTGAACCAATTTCTAAACTGCTGAATGTTTTATATCAGGTGTAATCTTTAACTTTAGCTTGGTGCTAGGACGCGCTATAGAATTTCTCTCCTTAACAGTTTAATGTCCACAGAAAATATGTTGTTAATTTCTACCTTGAAGTGCTTCAAATGTCAGTTACTCAACACCGGCCTTGAGAAAATAAACTGGGTTTATACAGCAGAAATATCTGAAATGACTGGATTAGTTTATGAAACTGTTCCTTTTTTCACCATTTTCAGTTTCACGTTGCTAACAGTTCATTTTAGATGCTGAAAAGTTTTTCTGTTAAATTAACAGTCCCATTTAGGAGCTAAAACTTTTTTACCTCAGGTTCAATTCACAATTCATTTGGTTCTTTTTTGGTAAGGTTTCAATTTAGAAGCTTTTTGGTTGAGGTTAGCTAACGCTTTTGTTTAGCTGCTAATCAGTTTACCTGACAGTCCAGTTTAGGAACTAAAATGGTTTATGTCAGGCTAACTAACTGTCGTTATAAGAACTAAAATTGATTTGGTCCAGTAATTTTAGCTAACATTTAAATTAGCAGCTACAACAGTTCAGTTAAGCTAACAGTTCAGTCTAGGAGTTAACAGTTCAGGTTAGTTAACAGCAGTTAAAAGTGTTTAGCTTCATGTTCTTTTTATAGTTTAATCAATAAAAAGTTCTTGTAAAAAAACATTATCCTGCACAAATGTAACTCCCTTAATTTCCAATTCTCCATGATGTTTTAATATAAACTTCATATGCTGCTGCTTGAAAACAACATTTTTGTGTCCTGCACAAAGTGAACATTACGTGATATGTCTGTGGTGTTTATCAGGGCTTTGGTACTCTAGATTAACTTTGTCATTTGTAAAAGAAAGCCCTGTTTGATCATGCTGCTAATCTGAACTGTGCAGATGGAGACGGGATGTCCCACATGGCCCAGTGGAGGAGGAGACAGCTCTGCTGGGGAACACAGGATGTCCACAATGATAATGAAAGGTGAGGGAAGATGCTCGTCCTGAGTTATCCTGCAGAATTATATTTATTTTTGGAGTCTTTATGCATAAAACACTGCTCAGAAATATTATCAGCAAGTTTCTAGGGAGTGTAAAGTCTTTACAATTGAAATATATATATAAATATTCAGATTATCATCATATTTTGCCAGAATACACTTTCATACAGTTTCAGCAGACTTTCACTTGATTTCTAGCATCTTCTCATGTATTCTGTAGTGCCACTGTAGGGCAATAAGGTAGCCAAGAGCAACACTTTTCTCTCTGATAGCAGCATGAATGCTATCTGTTCACCCACTAAAGGTCAGAGAGGGTTGTTTCAGAGTTGAGAAGTTTGAGAAGGTTGTGGATGCACCAGATCAATAGGTGTATGAGTGTGTGATCAACAAGTCAGCTCATTAGAAAACTGAAGGATTGCTGTGTTTAGTGGAGCTGCAGGGCAGGTTAGAGAGCTGCAGAAATAATAGGTTTGTAACTGGAGGGAGCATGAATGTGTTACACTGTGGTACACTTCATATCCATATGCAATCTGGTTTTTGTTTGATAGTCTGGTTGAAGAACAGGAGGAGGTGATGTCATAAGAAATTGTGGCTTTGAGCTTGTTTACACTGGTAGCTGATGTTGACTGTGATCATGAGCTTTTCCGTTGTCCCCACAGTGACTTCCAGTGTTATAACCTGACAGAGGATCCTGGGAATAAGAGGACAGACACGACTAAGGACAGGGACCTCATCCTGGACCTCTGCCCTTCAAGGTGACTCAGCACAAAACATCTTCAGTGTCACTATGCACTACAACCGTCTTATCAGCTCTTGCAGAAATATGTGACGTTTCCAAAGATCTATGGTACAAACTGGTGTGCATTTACCAGGTGTTGTGATGAGCTGTCACTGTAAACACCTTCCATATGTCTTTCCTCTTTCCTCTCAGGTCTCCCTGCCTGTCTCCTCTTACTCCTGGTTTGGGTCTGGACGTGGAGGAACTGGCTGAAGACTGTTCTGCTGTCCGATCACAGCTGGAGTTCCTGCAGAGATTACTGCTGCAGGTGAGGGGGGAGGAAGACGAGCAGAAAGAACTGTGTGATATGTGTGTAGTCCCTTTGTTTTTAATGTCTTTTTATGTATTTGTAAGGTTTAGACAAAGTTTCAACAGAGATTGCACAAGTAGATTAAAACTTGGTGGCTTTTCTTTTATGACTAATATTCAGGTGAAGACTTTAACACTTTAATATGAACAAACTTTTAGCTCAGTGTGAAAGACGTTTGGTTCATTGGGGGTCATAAAGCTTTAGGATACACACAACTTTTTGGATCCAAATGAAACATTTATTACCCACATAGTGGAGTCTGTCTCTTAATTTTTGCTTTCACACACCTTCAGATGATCCAGAGGTTTTGTCAGCTCAACAGGGCAGACTGTTTCCACAAATCTGTCACCATTGCTGTGTAGAAAATTCAAGTGAAAAGTTCAAAAGTTTATAATCTTCTTATGAAGTTTTTGTTGAATAAGCTAGACAAAACAAAACTGTGTTTGTATAGCACCTATCTCACAAAAAATGCAGCTTAAAGTGCCATGCAATGAAGAAATGAGAGAGCTTCACATGAAAATAGATGTAGAATGAACACAGGGAATAGAATGCCATAATTAATGTAAAATAAGATGGAAAATGAAACCCACTTTATGATAATATTAATAAAAAATTAAATGAAGGTGAAAATAGAATGCATAGATTGCATAACATAAAGAACATAAGAAGTGTAGCAGTACATACGTGTGAAGCAAAGAGCAAAAAGGCCAGTTAAAGGCTGAAGTGAAGAGGTTTTTGACTTTTAAAAATATTTATTGAGCTGACTTCCCTGATATCTACAGGGTGTGTGTTCCATAGCTTCAGGACATAACTGACAAAGGCTGCATCCATGATTTTCTTTCGGCAGTTGCTGGGAGTCTCCAGTAGACCAGTTAGTTAGCAGTGTAGCTTGGTCTTAGCCTACTGAGGGCTTTGTGTGTAAGGAGGAGGAGTGTTACAGGAGGCCAGTGCAGAGCAGATAAAACTTGACTAATGTGCTCTCTCCTCTTGGTCCTGTGTGTGTGTGTGTGTGTGTGTGTGTGTGTTGTTCAGGAGGAGGATGTGGATGATGACACTCTGACCACAGACACTCTGAGTCCTGAGGCCAATGACTCGTCCCACAGCTCCGACTCACAGGTTTAGAATCTTCATTTACACACCTCAGATCGACACAGCGGCAGCCTGCCAGTGGTTTAAGTTACCAGCTCTCCTTCAAACCGCCTCAGCTGCCTCTGATACTTTAAGTGTTCACCTACACCTCCCAGGCCGCCTTCAACAGCTGTATATATGTGTGTTTAGGTGCAGGCTCTCCTGCAGGAGGTGCAGCAGCTCAGAGAGGAGCTGAGGAGCAGAGACCGAACCATCGCACAACTCACACTGCAGCTGGTCTGTGTCTCTCTACACTATCTCTGACTGTCACGTTTACATTCGAACTGTTCACATGTGAACATGCTAATGTCATCATGATAACATGCAGGGATGGATGATGTGACTGTTTTTTTTACCATAATATCTTTGGGTTTATTAGATTGAAACATTGCAAATACAATACAGATGATTTGAGTAAAGGAGCAGAATTCAGCTGTTCAATTCAATTGTGTATGTGTGTGTCTGTGTGCACGAGAGCAGACTGTTCCCACAGCGACAGGCAGGTGTCGCTGCCAGGAGATGACAGGAAAGATGGATCGACACACACAGACGACGGTGACAGAGAGAGAGAGCGTGGCCTCGCAGACACCCTGGAGAGAGCACACTGTAAGGACACACACACACACACACACACTTATTACACACAAGCGATTGTATATTGTTGTGTCCCAAAGACAGACAGACAACAGGATTATAAACAGGATTTAGCAGAAAACTACAACAAATATGAACAATAACCCTTAAATTTCAGAAACATTAAAAATAAAATAAATGAAAAAAATAAAATTAGCAGAAATTAAAATCTTAAAACTTGTGCCTCAGTAGTGAAGGTGATGCATAAAAAAAAAAGAAAATGAAAATAAAACGCTCTAAAAACCAACTTGTTTTTTTCTCTCTAGATTTTATAACTTTTTTATGGTGTTTTCTGGGTTATATAATTAATTCTTCTTATTGTTTGCTTGCTGTCATTTGAGCCTCCACAAACTGGCTGGGTTTACTGAAAGGGTTTCTGGGTAATGCGATCCTCAGAATTCAAGGAGCTGCCTCTAACTGGGACCTGAGGAGGTTTCTGTTGCTGTAAATATTGCTAATATGCAGTGTGTGTTGTGGATGCAGGACTTTTCCTTTAAGAAGCCAAACGTCAGAATCAAAATTGTGTCTCCCCTGCAGCTTCTTTTCGTCTGTCTCTTTGTCCTTCTGTCATCTTCTCTCCATCTTTTTTCTCTCAATGTTATAAATCAGCATCCTTTCCCTTCTCTCTCTCTGTCTCTCTTTTCCCTCTATCTCTCCTTAGGCTTTTCCTCCTGTTCCTTTCCTCTCTCCACCCTGGCAGTATCAGCGCTCAAGGCCTTACAGGGGGAGGCCAAGGCCCAGCATCCCCTCCCACCTCGCTAGAAAAAGTGAGTCATATAACCTCCCCTCCTCACCCCACCTCACCCCATAGGCCCCAAATACCACCTGCCATACTCTTTTCTTCATCTCTCCCTTATCTTCCTCCTCCTCCTCATTATTTTTGTAATTATCTGTTGCTTGAAATAGTTGTAAAATAGTAAAGAAAACTGAATGAAACCAATAAATATTGCACAGAACCAGGTTTAAAGTCAGGTTATATCAGCACCTCTTGCAGCAGAAACATGAGTTTTGTTAAAACTATTGTGTTACAAAATTGTTGGCTGTCAAGCAAAGTTGAGCCACAGGTAAAAGTAGAATGTCAGCAATGTTAATGCTGTGAAAAACAAGTTGATTTAGTTTAGACAAGTTGGTTGTCAAGGTTCTGTTGCTTTCCTAATGATTTCTGTAGATGTTTTATCTAAAAACTAGGTCTGTATTTTGCCGAGCTTTTGACTTGATCACTGTGATAGATCATTTTTGTTTCAATAAAGGTTCTTGCATACCATAACGTCTTAGTGACATGTACAGTATGTAGAATCAAAACCTCTTGACTCGAAGAGAAAACCAAAGAATCCCCTGCACTGTTCACTTAAACCTCAGCCTGATTGAGAGACTGACTGGGTCTGGCTTCACTGTTCTACCACAGACAAATGTTTCTGGCTGTAAGAAAGTAAAGCTGAAACCAGAAACGTTTTTGGGTTGTTTGTCCATCCTACCTATTCTTGTGAACACTATATCTCGGTAACACCCTAGAGGAATCTCTTCAAGTTTGGCACGCACACTTGGACTCAAAGATGAACTGATTACATTTTGGTCATCAGTGTCAAAGGTCACTGTTTTTTTAAATAAATTATATAAATGTCAAACAAAGCATATAATTCTGACATGATCATATTAAACCTTAAAAACAAACTCTGATGCCTTTCAAACTGATCTCATAGAACAAATGGCATCAGAGTTTGTTTGTTTTAAGTTTTAAGATTTAATGTGACCATGCCATAGTAGTAAAGGCATTCTAATTGTTTAAAAAGAGAGTGCCTTGGAGATTTCTTGGATTTTTATGTCTACATGTATCCCTATCCAAAAAACACCTCAAACAAACTCTATTTGAGTCTAGGAAGCACTCCAAACTGTTTTAGGCTATCTTTTAGTCAGAATGTCAGTGCATCAACTTCATTTTCTAGAACTCCAGCATTCAAAGTAACAAAAGGTCAGAGGTCAGACGAGGTGTGTTTAACGGAAACGTAGCTGCTCTGCCAACATGAAATGACTTGAATATTATTCTCAAAATTACGCTCAGCTGAGACGCGATGGCTCTGAATCAGAACTCCAGATTAAAAGTTTCTATGTCACACTGAGGGTTATTTTAACTTATTCATGGGAGTGTACATTAGTGAAGCAGCTTCAGAGGAAACTTGAAGTCAAACATGAATTTGATCTGCTGGTCAGTTTAGGTTTGTCACTTCCAGTTAGTTTTAATTTAGATTTTTTTAACCTCATCATTTCTTCATGATATGTTCATTAATCTTGTCTGAAATCAGCTCATTCTGGGGTTATTTATCTTTTCCTAAATTCTGTTTCACGCTGTCTTGATTAGTTTGTCAGTTTCCTTCCCTCCTTTCTTTCCTTTTCAAACCAAATCTTTGAACCACATCTCCTGACTCCATTACAGTCCATCCACCTCTGTCTTGTCTCATGCTGAGGACAGACAGATCATGGCCCACAGTACATCTAAGAAATGATGTCTTTGCTTGAAAACTCTTGAGAAATCTGAGTGAGTTTTGTTGTTCTTCTGGTGAATTTTCTCCTTTAACTGTCCTCCCTCTGTCCTCTGTGTGTGTTTCTGCCTCTCCTCTCTGCCCTCGCCCAGGAGTGGAAAAACTAGTGCTTTACTTCAATGACACAGCATGGTACGGTAGCAACTTTTTTTTTTTATCTTCATCTCCTCTTCCTCCGTGTTCTGATTCCTCCCTTTCACCTGATCCTCTCCGACCCATCTGACAAAGGAAATTCTGTTGTTTCCTTTGTGCTAAAATAGGTTAAATATGTCAAAGGTGTATTAGTTCATTTTTGGCCACTAGGGGGTGAAATAGCTCCACATCAAGATAAAAACCATTGCCATCATAGCTACGTATGTGTGTTTCTGAGTTAACTCTGGAGATGAAAGAGAGAGAATGGGCTGAGATGGTCAACCCAGTCTCTGCTGTGTGTGCTATAAGGAGAGCTGGAGGTGCGTCATGTGACTGGATTTGCCTCTCCAAAGCTGCTCCTAGCTGCAGGGTCATGGCCTACAGGTAGCCTGTATCTGCTAATGAGCGTTTTGTCATCAAACAGCGTCACGTTGTTAGGGTCTGCTGTAAGACTTTCAGTGAATAATATCCACCTGTTGAGATTTTGTTGGCTGTGGAAAAGCAATAAAAGAGCAGCAGTTTGGATTAAACAAGTAACTAATCAACTAGCTCAGTGGTGGGAAAATGAAACTTAGGACAGATTAACAGTTCTCCTACTTAGGGGAAGTTATTTAAACACTTCTCCTGTCTTAAGGTAGGAATTGTTCACCTGTGTCAGGTCCTAACCCTAGTTCCCATGGTAACCAAACAGTTAAGATAGGATTTGCAGATGAGGAAGTTTCTGTGATATGACCCCTGATTCTCTCTGCCACCTCTCACAAAGGTGTAGAGGACATTTTAGCTACAGCTGAGCACAGACACTGTTTTGAAAACCATCAACTCATTTCATGTGGCTAGGTACTTGTGCTGAGCTTTTTTCCGAGGTCAAGAATAAACTTTACAACTTGATTAGACTAATCAAATAAATGATTATAATACTGAACGAACCAGTCAGATTATTAAAACCTTAAAGACTGAAACTGACGTGGCACAAGTAACTTATCACCCCACACCAGCTGTCAGGAGCTGTTTTACCCATGATTCACTGCTCCCTGGAGGACAGGTCACACCTTCTCCTTCACACTGAAATGAGTCTAGTAAAGTCCAGAGGCTCATTAGGAGGCAGCGATGAGCTAAAATTGTCCTTATAAATGGCTCTTAAATTCTGCATTAGATGAGGTGCACTTCACTTCAGCTTGTTCA
The DNA here is from genome assembly GCF_001640805.2 of Lates calcarifer. Taxonomy (NCBI): domain Eukaryota; kingdom Metazoa; phylum Chordata; class Actinopteri; family Centropomidae; genus Lates; species Lates calcarifer. The sequence continues at coordinate 18,097,261 of NC_066855.1, read as the reverse complement.
GCCAATTGAAGCAGTCAAACCACTGGAGATGAGATCACTCAGGACGCCCTTCATTCCCTCATCATGACGGACTGAAGCTGAAGTCATGTCCCAACATGAAAAAGGACTGTGGTGGTTTTGATTATTGATTAACATACTGACCTTAGTGCCATTTTCTGGATCATTAGGCTCCACTGGAGATACACTAAACACCTTTACAGCACCTTAAATCCTCCTCTGCTGCTCTGTTAATAAATCCCATTTAGATTACTTACACTAAGTTTGATTTTCTCTTGTTTTCCTGCAACAGGTCTCTGGTTCAGCCAGAGACTACAAACACTGTCAACACTGTAATTGATGTTTAAAGTCCAGGATGGTGCACAGATGTAGTCTACAGCCTATGACTTAAAGGTCTTTAACTGTTACAGTTAATAAATCTGAATCACCAGCTGGTTTGTCATTAGTCTCTGTCTCTGACTGTGGACTAGATCGATAGTTCCCAACCTTTTTGGCTTGTTACCCTTAAACAAAGGAATTACTGCTTAGGATTCCATAACATAATTTATGGCATTGTGCTTTTCAACCATAGGATGATTTTTCTTTACCTGATGGGTTCATTTGTGGGTTTTTAGAAGCTTGAGTGAATGAATGGATGCCAATGTTACACCAGAAACAAAGGAGAAAATAATGAAGAAATAAAGGGGTGGGTCTGGGATACATATTAAAGAAGATTTCAGCAAATGATAATGCCACTATAAACATTGTAAAAGGAGGGAGGTATTCACTGTGGTATGAGATGACACTATTAATTCCATTACTGTTCCATTGTTGTACTAATACTTAGAATAAATGAGTCCTTTTCCACCAGCTCACTACCCTCAGCCCTAAAATTGCGACCTCATGTTTATTCATTATTGTCATGATTTTAATAATTGAGCCAATTGATGATGCAGCATGAAGTGATATTATTCGTCTAACGAGCCTCCGGGGGCCAGTGACAAGACAGCAGGAAAGGAGAGGGGTGTTTGGGTGAATCAGCACTTTGTGTGCCAAAAAAGTGTGTCTGTTTGTATGTGTGTGTCACAGTGGGGACATCCTATAAGTCGTAGTCAGGGAAGCATAACGCTGACAGAAAAATTTGGCAGTCAAGTGATTTCCTCCATCCAACACAAGGTGAATCCTCCTTGAGAACAGCTGCATGTGGTTGAGGACACTCTCCATCGCTCTTCATTTCTTTCTCTCTCCTCTCTGCTTGCTCTCTCGTCCAGTTTACCTCTTCATTTGCTTCCTCACTCTTTCATACCCCCTCTTCTTCTTGTCCTCTGCATCTCATCATCTCTTTCTACCCTTTTTCATACCTTCCTACCCTTGTTCTCTCTTTGCCCTTCTCTCCCTCTCTTTAATCCATCCATCTTATCATGCATTATTCATGAGGGATGGACAGAGACACACTTAAAGACATTGGGAACGTCCCTGATGGCGACAGACAGGGACATAGACAGGCTGCAGTTCTACTGTCTGCCACAAGGATGTCACTGTTCAACAGTGAATGCCTCATAGGCTGAGCCCCCCCCCCCCCAATACACACACACACACACACACACACACACACACACTTTTCAGTTCTACTGAGAACCTCAGGTTTTCATAGGGCAGATTCAGTATCTAAACCCATCCTCGCCTCCTGCTGGACAGTTTATTGTCCTCCTCTTTATAAAGAGCCTGGACTGTTCATCAGAAAAATGAACTTCCTGACATTTTGTAGATAAAATTGATAAAGAAAATGAATTGCATCCTTAGTCCAAAACCCAGAGATGTTCTGTTTCCATTTATAATAGCAGAAGGTGCATGCAACTTTTTTTTTAAAGTTATTATTAATTTTTTTTGGGCTTTTCACCTTCATTTGACAGGACAGTGGAGAGGAGACAGGAAACAGGGAGAGAGAGAGTGGGGGAATAACACGCAGTAAAGGTCCGGTCCGGGAGTCGATCCGGGGACCAGCTGCTCAGGGCACTTAGGCCCATGTGGTATGCGTCCCAGCCATTCGGCTATGAGGGTGCCCTGCATTTGTCAACTTTTTGCTTGATAAATTAGGTAAATAATTAATTGTTGAAGGGAGAGCTGAAGTCAGGCTTTTCATGTTTGTTTTCATACAGCTCTGTTCTCATTTGATAAGTGCAGAAATCAATCCATCATATCAAAGCACATTCAAACTGCTTTAATCCAAATATTATTTTATATGTTTTGTTGACAGATTGGGTTTGGCTTTTAATCGTAGGGCTGGTGGATTTGATCTCACACCTCCTCCTGTTCACATGTTTAAAATGACAGTTGATATTTTTTATTTCAGTTTTCAACTGAGGTAAATTTTAATTGCACAAAGTAATGGCTGTAGAATATTCACACCATTGTAGGTGGGTTCACTATAGATTTTGCAAGGCAGTGCAACTGTGGTGATTCAAGCCAGCAGAAGAAAAAGAATGAGAGGAGGTAGAGAAGGTGAAGAGAGACGGTGATAGAAACAGTAGTTAAACAAGAGTGAACCTCAGACAGACGTTCATTGGATGGGACAGGGACAGAAAGTTCTGTCCTGGTGTTTTCCTCTGGGACTGACTTTATGGATTTTTTATGGTCCACCAGCCCACAGGGATTTATCCCAGTGGTCTCTAGGGCCAGTTTGACTATGGAGAGAGCTTCAGGACTTGAGAGGGTTAAAACCTGACAGTCAGTTGTCATTATTTCTACTGGATCAGTAACAAAACCTGCCTACTTATTACTACAACCAGGCATTTTACTCTGCCTTTATCTCAGCACTGAGATCAGGGTTTCTAGATTAAACTGTGATTCTTCCAGCTATTTCTCACTTTGGACAGTCGCCAGGCTGATAGTGGCAGCCATGTTGTTCTTTAAGTGTATAAAATACTGTGAACCTCAAAGTAAAAACTACAAGTCACTGTGGACAGTAGTACTAAACTAATGTATTCTAATGTCAAATCATGCCGACCATATAGCTACAAACATAAAAGGTTGTTTTTCTGTCGTCTGTGAAACCTGCAGACAGGCAGTAGACATGAAAGCTGACTCTTCCTTGTAATTCTGCAGATCAGAGTTTTTTGTCTGTGCAGGTTGATAGAAATCTAGACCCACTGTCACTATATAAAGATGATGGCAAGTTGAATAGAGTTGATTTAAGACAAAGGCAAACCATCTCTGTTTTGTCTGTAGAAGTATATGATAGGCTTTTGACTGGCAGCAGTGCATTTTGTGAGCAGCCATTAACTCACACTGAGCTCAACAAACAGCAGTAGGCAGTCATAGTGAATGGTGAATGGTGAACAACTGAGCGGGCTGTGTTTATGTTACAGGAGCTGTCAGGATCAATAAGAACAGACTGTAGTACATGACAGATCTTTTTTTTTTTTTTTTTTTTTACTGTTAAATGTCTCAGTTTGCTCAGGTTGAACTTTTAGAACAAGAGGGTTTCCTGAAAGCAAACAGCTTTGTTTCCCTGATTACAAGCTGAACCTGTTGTGTAGCTACTGCTTTTTTTCCAGTATAAAATTTGCTTGTATACAACAATGAAAATATCCTTAAATATATTCTTTATACTTTTTGTTCTTTACATAAGATGAACATGCGATAGCAGTATGATATACACCAATTAGCCACAACATTAAAACCACTGACAGGTGAAGTGAATAACATCACACATCATTCAGCTGAATATAACAGTGTGACTGATGCAGAAACATTAAGCTTCTTGTTGCTTTCCACACCTTAATCCTGCAGCCTGCTCTCATCTACACACTGATAATCTGATTTACACTGAGAACTGAGCAGTGAAATCCATCATGTGCTACAATCTCAGTTTATTGATCCTGGCAAACCTCTGTGAACTAATAACTAGTCTGCTGTTATACTTTTATCTGCCTCAGTCTGAGCTACTGATGTGAGTTTGTGCCTGCTGAGATTCACTTATTTTACAGTCTTCACTCAAATATTTTATTATATATAGTTTATTTATGCCTATCTACCATACTTGGATCATAAATAAATAAATACTGAGATTTTTCACAGAATACTTCATTGATGTAAACAAAGTGAGAACATTTTCATGAAATGTAAATTTGAAAGTGAAGAAGTTTTTTGGTAAGTTATGGAAAGTGGAAAGTGAAGATCTGTTTTAATGTTTAATGTTTTAATCCTGCTTGAGGTCTGTTTGACACGATTGACCTCTCAATGTTAACTAGTAGTCTGGAGGGATGGGCTTACATCAAGGACACAGCTCCTTACTGGTTCTATTTACATGTTTCCCACTTGGTGACATCTTTCAAAAATGCAACTGATTTTCATGTGTACGCTGATGACACACAACTATATGTTCACCTTAAACTCTTCAACTAACTGAGTCAAAATGTTGAAGTGCTTTCATTTCACCCAAACTTTGTTGTCAATCATCTAATAAAAAGCACTGTGTTCTGAGTCTAGGGGTCATACTTGGCTCAGACCATCATTTAACAACCAGGTATCCATGGTGATACAGTCGTTCTTCCTTCATCTGAGGATAATATCCAAAATGAAATTATTTTTTAAATGCTGCAGATCCCAGGAAAACAACTCCCTGTTTTTTGAAATGATATTACCTTTTTTTTTTTTCAAAATAAAAAAGTTTTTTTAAGCGTTTTACTGATTTACTCTGTTTCCTTAAGTGTTCAGCACTTAAATGAATGAAAAATGTTCTGTGGTGAACAAGAACACTTCACAGCAGCAGCAGAGAGAAAGGAGAACAAACAGAAGAAATACTGTTGTTGTCAGGTTGAAACCTTTTCATGATGTGAGAAACAGATTTATTTTAAGCTCCACCGCTGTGTTTGCGTTACAACAGTTTCATCAGAGCGTTGCCTCAGTGTTTCTCTCGCCAGAATTAAAGCATGAAAATCAACAACATTGGACTCAGTTTTCTTGTAAAATAACAGCATAACGTACAGTGTTTTTTTTTCTTTTTAACACGCATACACAACTAATGCAGCAGAGCACACATGGATCAAAGCAAACAACACAGATAAAAAGCAGCCACACAGAAAAATACACAGATCAAAGCAGCGATGTCTAAAATGACCAGTCATCTTTCCTTCTCTTCCTCTCTCAGTCTCAAACACTGATTTTTTTTTTCTTCTCACCTCCAACAAGTGATGAATTATATAACAAAGCTTTGTCTCTCTCTCTTATATTTAAACAGACTTAGCACAAGCAGAGTTCAAAACTTTGTTTCTCAGTGTCTGTTTTAGCATAAATTCAATTTAGCATAAATTCGCATAAACCTGCTAACCCACCTTAAACCTAGAACTTCTGAGGCCTCAGGTGGTGATCCAGCCTTCATCAGTGGTTTGATGTAATTTAGAGAATAAGCACCTTCTGTTTCTCTCTCAGTCACAGATACTTCACTCCTCCAGCCAGGAAGTCCAGAAACCACTGATGGACCGAGTTCCAAAGCCACCGCCAACCCAAGCTCCGCCTCCAGCTAACCCCCGCTCTGAGATCCCTGCTGACAAACTTCTGGACTCCCCAGACACCAACACCGCTGACTCCAAGACCGAGGAAAGAGAGGCCGATGGGAAAGGATCAACGAAGGAGGAGAAAGGAGAGACGAAGGAGAGGAGAGGAGCCTTCACCAGATCCCTGAAGCTTCCCCAGCCCTCCAAACTTCGCCATTTCCTGTCTCAGACCTCCAGACCAGACTCCAGCTCTGCCTGTACCTTCACTGCTGCCCTCCCTCCAAAGATGAGGGCACCCAGGCAGCTGTCGATGCCTCATGACCCAGAGAGCGACGACGCTTCTGGGGTTAAGCTCAAAACATTGGCCTTTACCTCCGGCTCTTCTCGCCTCCCTAAGCCAAAGAGCCACTGAAAGCTGTGGGTTTCAAAGCTCCTTCCTAACATGCAGCGATGTGAGACAACCAACCACAGATATCCTACTGAGTCATTCTGTTCGCATTTTCGCTATTTTAACCATTATTGATCCTAAACTCTGCTTCCTGTTCTCCTAAATTCTCATGATAGCAGACTTGGTGCTGTGCGATCAAGTGGCTGGGAAGATCATCAAATTAAAGCTGTAGATAGGTTGAAATATATACAATTAACTTATTTATTGTTAATACTTGGAGCACTGTGGTTAATTTAATAAAAGTTTAAAAACTTGGTAATGCTTAATTTTACAGGTCCCTCAGTCTTTATTTATACGTAACTTTAAATTCATAGAATTGTTTGGTAACAATCATGAGAAAAGTGGTAGGAAAAAACAATTTTGTGCCCTCGATTTAGCTTCATTTATCACCCTTTCACGCTCACTTGTATTTAATATGATTCAATTGTAACCTTTGACAGATATACAGTTTTCGTTGTGTTATTTGTTTTACAGGACAACAGAGCTGTTTCTGTTTTGCCATAAAAATCTTATCAAATCAAGAGCTCTAATTGGTTAGGTTTTTTTCTCCCATGACAACTGCTGACCTTTGTGGTACTAAACTGGTACATTCATATTTTACATTATTATTAATATACATTACATTAACACAGTATATTCATATTAATTAATATTTAATCCCCTACAGCCTACAGCAGATCATCTCAGCATGAAAAGATGTGCAAATGAAGTTCTTAGAAATAAATGATTTATAAACAAATATTTTATTTGAAAGTGAGCAACTCTTTCAACAATATTCCCCCAACAACAGCTAATAAACTCATCACAGTTTGTACTATGTAAAAAGAATAAATTGCTATTTCTAGTTAACAAGAAATTGTTAGAAATTACAGGGACCAGTAAAATAAAATATTACCAAATACTTCAATCTTAAAGTTATGCTGTTATGTTACATTAAGTATTGTATTTATTTGAATTAGAAATCAAGTAAAAGACAAAAAAAACAAAAACAAAAACCAGAAGGTGCAGAAGCTGGTTGGTTCCTTTACTTTCTCAGTAAGTTATATAATCTAAATATTGTCTGATGCCGATTCACTCGCTGTGTGTTAGGAACCAGTCTTATTGTTTGTGTGTCCTGATTGAGTGACTTCTTGCTGTAAAAAGTCAATGCAAGTCAAACCTCCTGGCTGCTCCTCCACTCTTCATCCCTTACTCCTCCAAAAAATTCACCCAAAAACCGAGACATGTATCCCACTCTGACCTCCAGCCCAAACACTGGATCCCACCACCTTTTCATCAATTGATCTGTCTGTCTGTTCATCTCAGACGGACCAGCTCAAACCCGCTGCTCTGCAAAACATCACGTCTCCAAGGTCAGAAAATCCAGCTTTATTTTTTGTTCCACATCAGAGAAAATGAGCTCTTTATTCTTTCTTCCAAGCCCTGTGTTCGATCTGTGCTTCACATTTACTTTGACACATTCTTTGCAAAATGTTTCCATGTTGCTGCCATTCAGTGGGAAAACCTCCCGCCTCCAGTCGTGATGTGATTACTTTGCCTCTTGTATGAGCTGTTTTTTTTTTAAAGCGTTTTCAAGGCCATTGGAAGAACTCAACAGGTGGTTGAATTCTCAGATTTTGTGAAGAGTTGGAGGTGCAAGGTTTTTTTTTTTTTAACCAAACAGCAGTAATTTGAACAAAAACACTCTAGTTAGAGGGTGGGATAGAGTTAAAGGTCTCAGTATGCTTCAGAGAAAGTGGTACAACAATTTTGAGGTTCTTCTGTTTTATGCCACTTCATACTTCTACTCCACTACAGAAATGACAGAATTATTTTCACATAGGGCTGAGTGATACAGCCAGATATGTTATCGTGATAAAGAATTTAAAAAGCAGTCGTTACCTGTAACTATCATGCAAAATATCCAATCAAGTCTTTCAAGTTTGAAGGCTTATTTTTGCTCCTCCATTGTGTTTTAAACTTTTCTTTATGTTCAGAACAAGACACCAAATACTGGAACATTTCACAAATATGAGGTAGAAAAACTACCAACGATAAAATCTAATCTAATTAATAGAAAACCTAAGCAATGCATACTTCTGCTTCCTAAGACGTGACTGGCAGTTGATAACGAGTTTCTGTGCTGATAGGGCTCACTTTATGCAGGCCTTGAAAAGGTTTGTGGAGGTGTGAAAGTCCAAGGTCTATTTTACTCACTTCCATCACTTTTTGTACTACAGCACGATTGTATCTGAGGACAAACTGACATGGTTAGGCACCACGTTATGCACTCATTCTTTTGAAGTATGCTGAGACCTTAAACTAACCAGACTGAGGCTAAAATCATTGCAGAAATTCACTGAAAAAAGAAAACATTAATGTGTCAATACTCAACAGTTGAGGACTAAAACCCACACATTATTCCTTTTCTGAACACTGGATGTCACATTTGAAACTGAATTAATCAGTCAGGTGACATTAGCACGATCTCCTTCCTCACATAAACATTTTGTCACCACAATTCAAAAGGAAATTCAGTTCCCTCAGAAAAAATGAACCCACTAACATTTACCATTTAATCATCTGTCTGGAGATAGAGACTCTTCCATCCAGCGCAGCTTGCTTTGGTATTATGAACAGTATATGCAAAAGAATATGCAACAAAGTCGCAGGTTCAACCCCCATTAAAAAAAAAAAAAAGAGACACTTTGTCCTGCCCATGTGCCCTTGAGCAAGAGTGGAGATGGTGTTGAAGATATATGCAAAAACAGTCTTAGCGTAGATTCACATTTCATGCAGCTGAGGACGGTTAGTGACTCAGACTACAGACAATCCCATGACCCAGACATCATGTATTCTGTTGGTGATAAAATCACACATGATGATGACAAAGTGGAAACACAGCTCACAGACGTCTCTGCAGACATGGAGACGCTTGAAATATCAGCGACAAAATGTGAAAGAAAACAACAACAGCAATTTTAACATCTGATTAATTGTTTAAACTTGGTGAATATTTGCTGGTTTTCTCAGCCTTCTGCCATATTACAGTGAATATCTTGGTTGGACAAATACAATTTGAAAATATATATGTGGACATTTTATAGACTTAAACAATTAATCGATTAATCAGTCAGTTGCAGTTGCAGTCTGAGTCATAATTAACACACAAAACAACATGAAACATACACATAAGAAGCACATTAGGGACAATTCAGTGGCCCTGGTCTGCCTCTGCTACACTACTACCCAAACGTTTAACATTTAAATAGAATATTGAATAATTATATTTAACTATGTATTGATTATATTTCTATTTCATTATATTTAAGCCACATTTCCTTTTTAAAAAATAACTGTAGTAGAGTCCAAGTATCACGTCACCTGCTCTGAATTTTAACACCTGCGTATTGAAAAGATTTAGATCCAAAAGCGCCATGTTAAGATTCCCATTAAGCTTCTGTAAACACCCTTGTTGGTGCACACATCCATCCATCTATTATCTATACCACTTATCCATTAAGGGTTGCAGGGGGCTGGAGCCAGTACCAGCTGATAATGCGCGAGAGGTGGGGTACACCCTGGACAGATCACCAGTCTATCACAGGAGTCACACTTCGAGACAAACAACCATTCACACTCACACTCACACCTAGAAGAAATGTGGAGTCACCAGTAAACCTGTAAGTCTTTGGACTGTGGGAGGAAGCTGGAGGAAACTCACACAGAAACAGGAGAGAACATGTAAACTCCACACAAGTGAATTCCCCAGGTGAACCGGGGGTTCGAACCCAGAGCCTTCTTGCTGTGAGGCAACATTTCATCTCACAGAGTCTTCTCACACAGTGTGGAGTCTCCTCCTGTCCACCTGTCTTTCTTTCTCACTCGTTATCTTACTTTTCCCATCTCTCCCATTTAGTCCTGTGTTTCTTCTTCTGTTTCCCTCTCTCTTTCTTTCTCTCCCATTCCTTCTTTGACCAGCTCACCCCATCATCCTGTAATTTTCCCCACAGATGCCACAGACCCTGACCCCGTCGTCTCCTCTCTCTGTCTGTCCACCTGCCTTTCTGGCTCTCCCATCTCTCGTTTTTCCCCTCTCTGTCCATCCATCATGTGTGAGGGAGCTGCAGCAGGGAGGGATAACAAGGCCGACAGGGAGAGGAGGAGGAGGAGGAGGAGGTGAAGAGAGGAGTATGTCTGCTCTAATTGGTCTTTATTTTTTTATTTAACCAGCTTTGTTCTTCTCTCCTCTGCTTCTATTATCTTTCCATTCATCTCTTCTTTCTTGTCTCCTCCTTCGCTTTTCCTGTCCTTCCCAAGACCGGATTACTAACCAGGGAAAGTGAGCAACTGCCCAGGGGTCCCAGATCTCCAGGGGCCATAAAGTCCCAGGTGTACCCTGTATCATTTGGATCCACATAATTTCATTATTTGTTTATGAGGAATTGTCCATCCTCCATTTTTAGGGCACCATAGGAAGTTCCTCCTCATTTCTCACCCCATTTTTTCCTTTTCTACATCCTCCTTTCCTTCCCTTGTGTTTTTGCTTTACTTTTACCTCACTTCCTCTTTTCCTAATACATTATGTTAGTTCAGGGCTCTTTCTCTCACACACACGCACCTGAGAGTAACAGCAGCAGCAGGTAGGGTGTTTTAGATAAACCCAGTTGCCATGGCGATACAGCCGTGCAGCCGCAGCAACAGCACCGTAGGGATTTATATGGAGGCACAGTGGATACCTAAAAACCAGAACAAACACGTCCCTCCTGGATGTTTTTAGGGCTTTTATTATCTTACCCGTCACAGAAAGTTGTTGGTTCAAATCCCAGTAAGCCTGTGCTTCACTCCTCCTTCCCTCCTCCTTCCCCCACATGTTCCCTTTATTTCCCTCAGTCGCTAATTTCCTTATCTCCTAATCTCCTTCTCAGCCTCCTCTTTCTCCTCCATACCTCCACATTTCCTTCCCTACATCCTCATTTTGATTCTTTCTCCTTACCTTCCTCACCCTTCTCTTTTGTTTTACACACTCTCCTTTTCCTTCATTACTCCTTTTCTCTGTCTTCAGTCTTCCTCCTCCTTCTCTTCCTAACTTCTTTTTGTCTCCTGTCCCTTTATTTCTTTCTCTTTACCTCCTTCTTTACTACATTCTTCTTTGGTTCCCTTCTTTACCCCCTAATTTCCTTATCTCCTCCTTCATTTGCTTCCACATCCAACTCTTCTCAGCTTCCCTTTTTTTCTTCACCCACTTTGTTTTCTTTTTTTTTTACCTTCCTCTCTTCTCCTTTTTCCTTTCTTGCTTCCTTTCCTTCCCTAGCTCTTTCTCTGCCTCCTTTTTTTCCTCCTTACCTCCACATTTCCTTCCCTGTCTCCTCCTTTACTTCCTTACATCTTCATTTTGATACTCTCTCCTCACCCTCCTAACCTTCCCTTCCTCTTCCCTTTGAGGCCTCAGACTTAAGTAACCTCAGGGTTAAAACACAGACACCACGACTCTATCTACAAAATCTAAAGTTTATTGTCTGTCAGCAGCAGCGGCTCGTTTGTGCCCATCCTGTTAATGAGTGCTGGATGTCATCAGCAGCCTCCGACAGAGAGAAGCGGGGGGATTTTGGGGGTAAAACAGGAGCAGATTAACGGTGTCTTAGCTGGAGCTTACACTGGATTTATCCAGTGCACATTCTCACCCCAGAACAAACTCTAAAGGCCGGCTGCTGCCCAGTAGCGAGCTTAAAGCTGAAGGTCATTTCATCTTAAAGAGGGATTCGTTCATGAAGAGAAGTAACAGTTAATCTGCCTCCCAGCAGCCCGCCGTCCAATTAAAATCCTCCTCTGATGAAACAGCTGGAAGCAGCTGCTTACGTTCAAACAACAGGACAGAAGTCAGTATATGATGCACTGTAAGGTAAAGAGCTGTCCTTGAGCAGAGAAGTTTTTATTTATTAATTAACTTATCTCAGATATCTGTGTGTATGTGATAAGTATAGATGGGGTTAATAAAGGTTAAAAGAACTCAGAGATGAGAAAGTAGAAACATGAGGAGCTTTTTAATTAATGCACCTTAAACCTGAAAATGAGCTAAGCAGCAGAACATGACTTAACCAACTTAACCAGCTCCTGACAGTCTTTTCTCTGAATATAGACTTCAGCTGCAGAGAGCACATTCACCAGAAAACAGCCATAACAGAACTGATGTTAATTAGTGTCTATTTTAACTGCCACTGTCAATGAAACACGAGAAGCTGCTGCCTGTGTGTTTTCCTTTTCTCTTTGCTTATAACAGAGAAAAGATCAAAAGTTCGATCGAAAGATTCATTAGCATCAGAGTTGAGCTAATCCAGAACAGGCGACAACCAGACGCCCGTAATGCTGAGTTTTGTTGACTGATGTACAGGTGAGCTTATAGTTAGTGATGTTGCTGGTCAGAGGTGTTCTAATATTCTGACCTTCTCATTAATGTAAACAGGGACAACAGAAAATCAGGAACAGCTCTCAGGACAACATTATTAACTGATCTTAGTGATAAACATATGATTATTGTATTGAAAGTGCGGCACAGTGGACGGGGGTTAGCACTGTTGCCTCACAGCAAGAAGTTTCCGGGTTCAGATCCTGGTTCGCCCGGGGCTTTCCTGTGTGGAGTTTGCGTGTTCTCTCTGTGCCTGTGTGAGTTCTCTCTGGGTACTCTGGCTTCTTCCCACAGTCCACAGACATGCAGGTTAAGTGGTGACTCTGAATTGCTTGTAGGCGTTGTTTGTCTCTAAATGTCAGCTCCGTGATAGACTGGTGATCTGTTCAGAGTACCCCACCTCTCATCCATTGTCAGCTCCAGCCCCTTCACAACCCTGGAAGTATAAGTGGTATAGATAATGACGGAGCCAGTAAATTCTGAGTTTAAAGATTTTCAGCCTGAAGTCCCATCTCCAGCTGTTAATTTGGTCTCCTGTTATTCCAATTAGAGCTAATGTGGCTGGAAAATGACAGGACTGATGATTTTGTTTAATCATTAGACTTAAAGAGTCAATGTTTGTTTTTGCTCCTGAGCTGTTGATGCAACTGGCTGTATGATGTGAAGTGTGATCAGATGAACATTTTCAGTCCAGAAAATGACTGAACACTCTGAGTCAGGTCTCTCTCCCAGAGCAGCTGTAACGGATAATAACACCCATTTGGTGCCATATCTCTTCAGTCTGACATGTTTCTTCAGAGTAGGGAGAATTCTCAGTCATATAACATTCATCACTTATTCCAATCTCTGCTGTAATGAGTTATAATATAAGAATATCTTTTATGATATCTCTACTTTATGCTGTGTCACGGCGACGTTTATCTGGAGCCGTTCATCTTCCTCTGATCCAATCTTTAGCTTTGACACTGAGCTGCTTTAATTCATGCAAGTGACACAGAACCCAGCGGGGGTGCGTTCACAGCCGAGTTTAAGCTGCTTCGCTTAAAATTCATCATCAAAATCACTGCGTCCTCTGCAAAACACACAAACACACAGTCTGTAGAAATGTTTTATAGCTGGAATGATTCTGTGTTCAGCTTCTAACCTCCTGTTAGAGGAGACCAAAAGTAAAAGAGGAATATTAATTTAAAATGACAAAGAAAATAAATTAAAGTAATCTTTTCCTCTCCTTCAAAACGAGGTTGAAGATTTTCATTTCAAAGGATCCATTATTTCACTAAAAGGAGGAAATAAAAATCTGAAAACATGGCAAGGCTTCGCTTCGGCCTTCATGTCTCTTCATGTTTCTGCTGTGTGTTTTAAATTGTGAAAAGGTTGTAATGACAGGATAGTGTTTACTGCTCAGACAGGACGGGTCTGTGTAGGAGAGCAAAGCATCAACTCTCTGTCAGTTTAGGGTTAATGAAGTCATGACGTTGATTTTCTTGTATTTTGTTGCATTTTTTAAAGAATTATTTATTCTCCCATTACTTTTGGTTTTATTCAAGTGTGTGAAACAGTTACTGAGTTTTGTGTTTGAACATTGGAAATGCACAAATATAACAGGAGAGGAAAAGGTTAACAATTTCCTCAGATTTCTAGTTAAATCATTAACAAAATCTTAATAGGACGAAGTTTCCATAATCAGAGCCAGCATGTCACGACTCTGGAGTTTCCCTTTTACACATGCAGGACACAGTCGGTGACTGGTGGAAATGTTATGTTTGGTTTAGGCGAAATGAAGCCCTGCAGGTAGAGTGTCCAGTCATCAACGTGCACGACTAGTTACCCACTCTATTCACACAACAGCTCACTTGGACGTCACGCAGGATTTTATACTGGGAAGCTGCAGGATGTTTGTGCTTCGCCAGGTGATGTCTGCAAAAGTTTAGGTTTGCAGATGACATTAGCTCTTCTCTGGATAAAACCCACGATTATCTGAACATCATAACACCTGGACTTGCTTCCAGTTGGCTCTGGAAATAAAGACTTAACTTAAATCATTTCAGCCTGAACTTGCCGTCACATATTCGGAAAAATATCAGTTGTCCATCCTCTCACACTCTCATACTTATCTATCAGCACTAATGCTTCACTTGTAGCTGCAACTCAAGTCTCTTTTTTATATTTGTAGTCCCGTCTTTCCTCAACGTCCTGTCCCTGATCACCTGCCACTTATCTCAAAGCTAAAACATCTGTAAAGGCTCTGTCCCTGATTGACACCTGCTGTTGTTGTTGTTTTCATTCACCACACCCATGTTATCTGGTTGTCACCCTAAAATGTCCCAAACATCACTGAAAGCCAATTAAAATTAAATCCATCATCTGTTGCTTCCTTTGACAGGATTTGAATGTCTGTCGATTTGATCAGTCTGCAGACATGTTGACATGTTGTGCTGTTTATCTGTGCTGTCTGTTGCACATCTGCAGAGCAGCTGGATGATGCTGAAGACAAATAGAACCACAGATCTCTCCTCTCCTGAGCCAGTGGCTATCTCTGAATATGTGTCTTATTTCTTTGTCTGATCTTCACATTGTATACAGCTGTGTGATATAGTGAAGTATTCGCAAACCTTATTTCAAATGTTTTAAAGTTTAGATTTCAATTTGACACTGACCATTTAGTTTTTTCTTCTTTTTTTTTCAAACCAGGTCACTAAACAACAAAAATAACATTAGTTTCAGTTTTAACTCATGGGCTACATTGACAGCAGCTTAACAACAATCAAGTCTGACATTTATCAAGAGAACAGGTAATGGAGGAAATTAAGACAGGAGCAGGTCATTGCCATCAGTCCCGTCATTTCCTCTTGTGTTTGAGGTAAATTAAAGATTGAGATCTTTTCATTCTGTTTTGATGTTTTGCAGTTGAAAGGTCAGATTTTCCACCATGAGCTGCTTTGTTGTCGATAATATTTCACTGACTGTATTTACACGTATTTAAATGGACAGTTAATATGTTGTATCTCCACAGCTCAACTTTAGATAATCAGAATAATGTACTCACTCGTCTAATCTGTACAGTATCTGCAATACTCAGTCCTTCTACAATATATCCACTCTACTGTATCCTGTGCTCTCTCTCTCTCTCTCTCTCTCTCTCTCTCTCTCTCTCTCTCTCTCTCTCTCTCTCTTTGTTGTCTGAGGAAATACTCTTATTTTGAAAACTTGACAGAGACAGGTACTTTATGTTGACAGACATCCTGCCATTTCCTGTGTCGCCTGCTGGTTTTGCAGAATTTAATTTTTGTGCAATAACTCTGCAGAACTCAGTGTTTTCACCTCGCTGCCGCGCTAACTCTTATTTATGTGATAAACTGTATAAAGTCTTATCTACTGTAATTACTATTATTATTGTTATTAACACTGAATTGTTAGCTTGTAAAGCATCTCAGTCTGAAAATGCACTTTAAATGAAACGAGACGACGTGGAGCTTCGTTCAGCTCGGTTCTTAAAGACAAAAATGTCTCAACTGCTGCATTTTATTTGTGTTTTTGTCAAGAAATCTGACTGTTTGTCGGCTCATAAAGCTGTTGCTCTGGATTAATGCTGCATTCATGTCATGTGTACACAAACCCAATACATGTTTCACACCAGGGAATAAAGTTCAGTTTAATTTTAGGATGTTTTCCAGTACCTCAGGTTCAGGCTATACTTCCTGAGAGAGAGGTTTGTTCAGATAAAACCAACAAATAATCATCTGATGTATTTTGTGATCATGTGGACACCATCCACCAAGATTCAAAACTGGTGAACAGGCTAAAACCAGTAATAGTTTATCATGAGGTTCCCCCTCTCATTTTGGTTTATACTTCTGCGTGGGACAGACACCATAGCCTAAGGAAAGACAGAGGATGAGATGGTGTGTACAACCACTGACCCGACTGAGGCAGAGCTGATGAGCAGTTCTTCTTTTTGTCCAGTCAATGAAAGACCAAGCCGACCAATCACGGTTGTTGTGGTTTGCATTGCAGTAATGTGTAGTTACTTTCTAGGGAGGTGCATGTGAAGCTACGGCGTCCATTCAACGCAGAAGTGTAAATTGGCCATTGACTCTGAAAAACCTTGTGTTTGAGTGTGAGCTTCACATGCTGTTAGCACACTTCTGTTTTTTATAAAACACTAGGTTAGGCAAGGAAATGTACATATGCACAATTTTGTCTGTGGTTTTGTGATTAACACTAACTCCATTCTACACACACAGAAAGCTGTGAACACGGCGTCTGGACGGTGTGACATCACCTTGAAAATTGTTCTATCTGACGTGAATGTAGCATGGTTTCTGTTAGCTTGGCTCTCGTCAGTTCAGACTTTGAACTCTGCTCTTATTGGTTAATACAAAAGACTAATATCTCCTCTATTAAAGCCTGTGACTGATCAATATAAGAATAGCAAATCTGCTCTATGTTCCCTGATCACCTGTATCACACCTGCTGAGAGCAGAGGGTTTTCACTGGGCTGAAGCTGAGTGTGACCGACATCTGTATCCCTGTTATGATTGGCCGACACAGCTCTCTGTTGCTCATTGGTTAATATTATGGTCCTCCTCTGTAATTGGCTGTGATGTCTCTGATGCTGCTAAGAAGCTGAACGCTGAAATAAAAATAATCTACACCAGAGTAGAGTCTTTGTTTCTGCCTTTCATTAAGTTTTACTGTTTTTTTTTGTTTTTTTTTTTTTTACTTTATTTGTCAGTCAGATGGTCAACATCAAAATGTCTCATGTAGCAGATTCTTTGTGTGGTTGGGGGGCCTCCATGGACCTGGCTTTTTCTGGATCATCCCACAGCTGATGGATCAAATTGGGATCTGGGCAGTTTGGATGCCAGGTCAAGTAAAGAGAGAAAGAACATGGCATAACACAGATTCCATTAATAATAGGCAATGATAGCTGTAAAAAAAATAAATAAATAAACAAAACACAGACTAATACATTTTAAATGTAAGAGCAGCCTGTTGAGCGGGGTCGTAGCAGAAGCAGGAGGCATGGCATCACCAATCAGACTCCACAGCTCCAGTGGAAATACCTGCAGAAAGCAACAGGAGAAGAGGAGAGAGACAAAAAAAAGCACAAAACTACTGGAGGGAATGATTAGGAGAGGAGGCAGAGAGAGAGCAGCTCACAGCCTGGCAACAGTGTTAGAGTGATGCAGTGATTTTGAAACAGTCTGCAGTAATCTTGTCAGCAGGACAACATCAGTTGTACTAAATCCTTAGTTTAACTGATGCATTGAGACTGACCCAACCTGCTAAAGGTAGAATGGTAATAGGTAGAAGCCTGAAATAAGTATGGAGGTTATTCTAGAGGAAGGGGGCCTGATAAGAAAAGGCCCTGACTTTTTTTTTTTTTTTTTTTTAACTCTGGGGACAGACTGCAGTCCTTGCACTGAATGCAGAGCATGACATGGAATTTAAGGAATTAGGAGATCAGACAGGTATTAGGAGGCTAGTCCCTTTAGAATTTTATAAGTCATTAGAAGCAACTTAAAGTCTGACCTGACATGAATAGGGAGCCAGGGAAGGGAGGCTAAAATTGGAGTGATGTAGTCAAATTTTCTGGTCTTAGTTAACATTCTTGCCACAGCATTCTGAACCATTGAAAGACTTTTAGTAATAGCACGTAGCCAGAAAACAAAATATTACAGTAATAAAGTCTTGAGGGGACAAAAGTGTGAATTGGAGTTTAACCATCTGCCACGGAGAGAAAAGACAGAATCTTATGTCGCGTAGGTGAAAAAAGGCGGTCTTGTTAATGTCTTTAATGTGCTGATGAAAGGAGAAAGCAGGATCAAATGTGATACCTATATTCTTGGCTGTCATACTTTGAGAAATCACACAGTTATCAAGGGATATTGTTACTTGATCAAACTGGTGTCTATGTTGGAGTGGGCCAATCACCAGCATTTCAGTTGTATCTGAATTAAGGAACAGGAAGCTTTAAGACATCCAGACGTCTAGACAAACAGACCTGCAATTCTATGATTCGAGAAGTGTTGTCAGCCTTTAGCTGGGTATCATCAGCGTAGCAGTGTTCCTCAAGCTATTTCTGAGCAGTTTTTGTGATGTGGTGTGGAGCATGCAGGCTGCTGCCACTGGGGTGTGCTGTTTCCATGGGGGTGTGCTTGGTCTACAACAATGTTTAGGTGGGTGCTACATGTATCAAGTAACATCCAGATGAATGAAGGACCCAGGGTTTTCCAGCAGAACACTGCATTGTAATGAGATGACCAATGTGCTTCACTTCACCTGTCAGTGGTTTAATATTGGGGCTGATCAGTGTTTATAAGTCAGCACATATGAGTTTGTATTGTGGAGCCTTCAATAAAGCTTTGAAACAAAAGACTGAACTACACACACACACACACACACACACACACACAGACTAAATGCGTTGCTTTGCTGTTTAGACTTTGAGTGAACCTGAAGCAGAAGAGCTGCACTCAATTACAGTCAGTTCCCTTCTGACTAAGCAGAGTCTGATACTTAGTACAAGAGTGTGTTTGTGTGTGTGTGAGAGAGAGAAAACAGAAAACAGGTAAATGTAGTAAAGTTTCCCTGACATCCCTCCTGATTAATTCCCTTCCTGTCTGAATTCTCTAGACTAGTGTTTTTCATCCGACAGTTTCCTGCTGCTGAAGATTAAAAAAAAAAAAAAAAAAAAGAGAGACAAATCCTGAGGGTCACACACACACACTCTCTCTCTTTCTCACACTCAGCTGGTCCTAATACCCCTCCTTCCCCCCTCACACTCCACAGGAAGCGCTTCTCATTTTACATCTCCAAGGACAAATCCCACAAAATAAAAGCACAGTTTGCAAGCCGGTCACAGTCATGAGTCCTCTGAATTAAAGGACAAAATACGTCTTTTGTCCACTGGCAGGGCGACATTTGTCTGTGCCTTCAGAAACTGTTACTGTTTTATGACGTGTCAACACTGGATTCAGGTAAACATTGTGGTTTGGGTTTAAAATGACACCTTAGTTAAGGTCAGTGGTCCCTCATCAGCATCAAGGAAACAAGCACTGACCATTTGTCGGAAACAAGATGCAACCTCCCAGGTTAAAGATGTTTGTTAAATTTTTGCAAATTTTAAAGTGTAAAATGGAAAATTTGCCATTTTTTGGAGATCTGAGTTTGTGCTGTGACCCAGGAGCTCGCCCTGCTCCTGATAAATGGCAAATTATTTTTACACTTAATTTTTTTAAGGATCAAGCAAATGAGTTCTAATGAATTCTGAGTTGGTGAGAGCCCTGTTTCCAATCTTATGCTAAGCTAAGCTAATCAGCTGATATGGCTTCCTATTTATTATGCAGATGTGAGAGAGTGACCAAGACAATAACCACATTCACCAAAAGTCAGAATGAACATGTCAGAAACTTGACATTCTTGATGCTTTTATTTCTAGGTTCAGACAACTGAGGGTTTTTTTTGTAGGGGTGAAGTCAGTGTAGAGGAATGTGGGTCACCAGTTGTAGAAACTGTGTCTTCTCTGGCTGTGAAGAGCATTTAAATATTTACGCTGCACAGAGCTGAGTCATCCCAAACTTCCTCTGATGTGTTTGTGTCCAACTTTTCTCCTCAATGTCTTGACTTTCATCCAACTCTGACTGTGGTCCTGGCCCATGACCTCTTCCAGCTGTAATTCAGTCTAGACGCTGGAGTGTCTCCTGACAGCCGACCGCTCATCCTGACCTCAATATGTGTCCTTGTCTCTTGCAGCGAGCCCCCGCCCTCGCCTGCATCCTCGCAGACATTCTCCCCCGTTTAATATCTGAGCCCAATGGTGGAGTAATGCTGAAAAATGTTCCCATTTGTCCCCTGACACCCTGAACGCAGCAGGACTGATGGTCAGCTGGGACATCGCTCCGTCTTGATGCCGAAGGCTGAGCTGAGTGACAGTGAGGATGATGAGGATGAGGAGGGTGATGAGTGGGTGTTTATGGAAACAGAAGCAGACATCTTCACATCCAGAATAAAGCCAATCTGCTTTTTAATCTCACATCATGATGATGAATTTATTTATTTACAGTATTCACAAAGCAACCTTGTAGCAGACAACACAAATCTCCTCAGGTTGCTTTCTGTGAATTTTAACGAGTAAATTAAAAATTAAAACACCAGTTGCACATATTTTGTAAGTATTTGTATGTATTGTATGCTTTGACTGTGGTATTTAGTACAGTAAATTTCTTAAATTTATCAGTCTTAGGCCACAATCGACCAGAATTCGATGCCCTGTTTCCACACTTCCACACTTTGGAGTGCACCACCTAGTGTTCAACACGGGAAAGCACATGTCTTTACAAACAGATAGAGGTTGGTCAGCCAGGGATGGAGCCAGTTTAGTAAAATATTTAGTTAAATCATGTATGAACTGCTATGCATGCAATTACACAGTTTAGCATGGTACCAACGTTAGCTAAATATGCTGTCAAATTAACTATGTTAAGCTTATGCTAACTTACTGTGGCACAAACCTCTGGTTGACTCGCATTCGTACACAGAGCTGTGTGGTAAAGAGGCATAAAACTGTTTTTCGACTGGGATATAACACTTACAGAAAACAGATTTTAACAGAGAATAAAAAAACATAATAAAAAGTTTACAGACATTTCTATCTAGATAAGGTGAGGTGGGATTTTTGTGACTTTTTGTTGTTTGTAATGATTATGTTTTATTTCTGAGATCTTTTTTATTTTCATTTTAATAGTAACACCCTGAAATCCCAAATGAAACAAAGAACCTTTAAATAGAAAATGTCATCACTGTAACACATCAGACATCACACATCGTTCTTTTATTACTGAGCTTTACGATGGTGTTAACATGTGTAAAGATAAAATAAAAGCCCAGATGTATCGGAATTTTCTTTGTCATGTTGACTTTGCTTCTATAACTAATAATCCTAATAATCTGCAAGAGAGATTCTGCATAACTTTGTCATATTGTCTTAGTAATGTAGGGGAAAATATGAAAGAGCTCCATTCAAAGTCCAGGAAAAAGGTGAGAAGAATTTTCTAAAAAAAAAAAACACTTGTTCTGCAGCATCACAGAACAATTTACTGTTCCAAAAAAAAAAAAAAAAAAAAAAAAAACCATCTGATCCCCAACGACTAGCTGCAAATCCAGAGTAATTGTGTATGAGTGGAAATAAAGCACCATCTGATTCTAGCTCCTGCAGGTTGTTGATGCCTCTCTCCAGTCCTGCATAGATCTGACATGATCCTCTGGTGCTGGGGAGTCCTGGCATCCAGCGTGGCTGGGGACAGGAGTGTCGGGGGCCAGAGTTGGTGATGTTGTCCTGAACGCAGGTCTGTCTGAGGCTGCTGCTGCACTGATTTTTGTTGGAGGTTTGCCAGGCCATGTTTCTGCAGGAGGGGACGAACAACAACACGTTGTCTCGTGTTTCACATTTTAAATCTCGTCACGTCACTCTTCATTTACAATGTATACAAACACATTAGTTACAGAACACCTACCGTGATTTACAGCTTTTCTCTTCTTTCCTGCAGAGCTCGTCCTATGAGGCTCTAGAGAGCTTTCATCGCCACTTCTTTGGGGAATTTCATCAAACAAGTGGATCTCCTCTGATAAAAACAAAGATTAGATCAATATGAATCCTGACTCTAGGCATGTAAAGCAAGCAGGTATACTCAGTATTACCTAAGAAATGTGGTATCAGCGTCAACTCGCTGCTGTCGTATCTCAAACCTGTTTTTAAAAACATTTGAAGAATTAAAAAAGACGCCTTTAACCATTTTAAAAAGCTTTTCGAATGAAGGTTTGTTGATACTCACATGAAACTAGAGCCATTTCTACAGATACAGCTGTGTTCTTCCAACAAACACTGAGCCAGAGGTTTGACATATAAAGGCCACACCTTCCTGAGCATTGGTGTCAGTAGTCTGTGGGAATCAGAATAAAATGGTGCTTTATTACCACCCATTTCCCATGTTTAACACTGTGGGACAATAAAGATGAAGATTCCTCCTCCACACCTCCTGTTGGGGAAGTAGCACCTCTCCATTCAGCCGATGTTAATCATGGCTCCTGGGAATTAGAATCCAATGGTGTTTCTGGTTTCAGAGTTCTTAAATAACATTTTATTATTTTGTATTAACAAAGTGGAGACGACATGAACAACAGGAATATGAATCAGTGACTGAAACAGTTTGGAAAAAATCTCTATCATAATAATGTTTCATTCAGTTTCTATTCTAAAAAGATAACTGGTTGAAATCAGCTGTTATATCAGCTGATTCTCAGAGAAGAGGTTATTACTGTACATTCAAATATGCAAATAGAAAACATATTGAAATAAAATGTAAAGGATTTAATAGTTTATTTTCAGAAATTCCATTTTTACAGATGCAAAAATCTTTATTTTACCCATCAGATCTTTCAGTCTGTGCTCTGAAGCTCCTCTGAACACATGAATTACACTCAAAATGTACAGAAAATAAAGTTTACAATGATAAATAAACTATAAATGAAATATTTCCTGGACTTTGAATGGAGCTGTTCTCTCTACAGATCTCATATTTTGCCTTATAATGAAAACAAAATGACACAGTTCTGCAGAAACCTTCTCATAAATTATCATAATTATTAGTTCTAAAAGTGAGGTTCAACATGATTAAAAGATAAAGTTATACCAGAGCTTTTATTTTCTTATAATATGTTGATACCTTTATAATGATCAGTAATCATATAATATTTCTGAAGTGTTACATTGACAGTGTTTCTGTTTAAAGGTCCTTTGTTTCATTTGAGATTTCAGTTAGTATTGTAAAAAAGAAAAAAGAAAAAAGAAGCAACAAAACGTCACTAAAATCCCACCTCATCTTAAAAATGTTGCGATTATCCAGATAAAAAAAATGCCTAAATCTTCATGTCATGTTTGTAATGCTCTTTCATCATGAAGCATGCACACATGTTGCATCAGTACCTGTAACCTGAAGGCAGTGGAGTGGATTACGTCTGTTTCACAGAGGCTAAAGGTGAACTGAATTCTGGGCTCTCCTGGATCAGACAGACAACACCTCAGTGTTACACTACGCTGCTGTTGTAATGACAAAAGAACTAAAGCTGCTAAGTGAAGGTGTGACTCCTCACAGGGATCTGTTCTTGTTAAACAGGGTTTACTGTCAGACAGAGGAGCAGCTTGTTCACAATCCAGTGGATTTCAGGCTCCAAAAATTTGTGTTTTCATCTCACTTTAACAGCATTAGGAGACAGGCAAAGCCTAATGCAAAGATTTTATTGCAGTATCACAGGCACTAATATCAATGAACCCAGAGGAGCCCTGGGGCTGACATCAAGAAGCTGCAGCAGATAAAGGACAGACTGCCTGGACTCTTTCTAAACAAACAAAACATGTAACCGTGTCAAGGTTATCCACAATAGAGTCTGCCTGCGGGCCTCCACTGTGGAGCCCCTCTCGTTGTAGCTTCTGCTCTCAGGTCCTCTCTGCTGTCAGGCCCGCAAATACATGCAAAACACAACCCAACATGAAATTGCAAAGACGCTTCCAATGGAAGCGATTTTGTCGTTGACTTATATTTGTATCAACATTGTAACTTGAAAACAATTTATTCCTTAACTGTGGCACGTATATTGATTTGGTATATTATGTCCTGTATACTGCTTAACTTT
This sequence comes from Lates calcarifer, assembly GCF_001640805.2. Taxonomy (NCBI): domain Eukaryota; kingdom Metazoa; phylum Chordata; class Actinopteri; family Centropomidae; genus Lates; species Lates calcarifer. Next base: position 18,073,260 of record NC_066855.1, on the reverse strand, counting down.
TGAATTTTCTACCCCGCTTTAGCTTCCCTTGTGCATTTTTATTTTGTATTCTTACCCACTATTCATTTCATTATTGGCTCTAATTGGTGCTATTTCTGTTGTGCTGCTGGAAAGCCTAAATTTGCTCGAGGGGTTGGGGGTCAACAAAAGACTAATCTTAACATACATATGCTGACTTAGCTCTTTATTTTTCATGAAATAATCAAAAAGAATTACTGAAAAGTAAACAAAGCAAAAACACTGAACACTGAAAAAAAACCCAATGAAATGTTCTATTGCCCTTTATTCACAGCACTGCTTATTTTCATAAGTTATTCATTATAGTCCATTTGGCTCTCACAATACCCCAAATACCCCACATACACAGAACTTCCACATGTCTTCAGTGCCGTCAAACACAAACTTGAATGGCTCCAGTATCAGTTCTCTGTCAGTGTTCATCCAGGTCCTCACTAGCCTCCTCATCCCAGTGCTGTGCAAACAGACAGCGTCGCAGCCTCTGCCAGTTTGCCCTTCCCTCCCATCCGTCAGTGCAACTAGAGCACAACTCCATCTTGCCTGAGAAGACTAATCTTACTTCTCTTGAACAACTAATAACCAACGTGGGCATTCATCTAAGACAAATGCAGACTCCTAAACACTCAGCACACTGTTACATATGAACAGTTAGCTTACGTTACCCACAGAAAGAGTGAACCCTATCATAAAACTAGCACAAAACCAGCTAATGTTAACCACCATTCATGTAACTAACATAAAGACGACAAATAGCAATTTGCCGTCCCCTCCCCGGACTGAGACATTAGAAATAGGCTTATATGGCTTTTTCTAAATCCTGAATGCCGTTCACTCAAAACAACTGATTCTATTAAAATGGTCTCCATCATCATGACAAGCCAAAAGCAGCATTCAGACAAAGCATCATCATCATCATCATGTCTCTGTCTGTATATCTCTGGCCACAATGCTGTCCTGTAAGTGCAGCACTGAGGTGAATAATATATTTTTAATGGATCTGGTTTAGCTATTATTGGCTGTTCTGAGGTCAGTGAAGAGGCAGCGTAGTGTGGACTGATTATTAATGAATAAATGTGAGTTTAATGAACTGTGCTCAGCACTTTATTGCTGCTTATTACAAACAAATCTTTTCTGAGCTCTTAGATAAGTTGGTGTGAGCACGGCGTCGACTTTAGATAAATTTGTAATTTGCAAATCAGCGGTAACAATGAAACCGGACTATTTATGGATTCACTGTGAAGAGGACAAAATGATTTGACCTCAGAGCTGCAGTGACAAAGAGTCAGCGAGGCCTTGGAAGACTGTGAAAGTAAAGGTTTTAGTTAATTTAGATTCATACTTAAAACATGAAGGTATCTCTGTGTCTGTGACATAGTGATAAACAGTATAACAGCTAAATCTCTTTCTCTTCCTCCTCCTCTTCACTACATCACAGCCAACATCTGTTTAGAGGTGAGAAGTTGTCTTCTTAAGTCCTCCTCTCTTTCTCCTCTTTCTACCTTTTCCCCTCCTCCTGTTTTACATCTTCTACCTCGTATCCTTTTCTTCTTTCTCTCCTCCATCCTCCTCCTCTTGTTCTTCTCTTAACAATATAGTTTATCACCGAGGCCTAGAGCAGAAACAAGCTGAGGTGTGTGTGTGTGTATGTGTGTGTGTGTGAATTAATTCTTGTCTCTTTTTTAAAATCTTGCGCCTTTTATTGCTTTGAGTCCCAAAGTGAAGAAGCCTTTAAATCTGCAGCCGGTAACTTTTATGATCATTTATGTTGAAGGAATAAAAATTAACGACTATGCTTTGCTTCTTCATTCTGAACTACAGAAAATGCTTGGATCTGATCTGAAAGGACTGGTGGAGCTCTGTGCTGTCAGTCAACACCACCCAGTGAGGGGAGGACTACAATGAGTACAGGAGGTCTTTAGGATCAGATCTGAAACAGACCTGTAGGGATTCTATGCTACATGTATGAATTAACTTAAACAAAAGAGGGAGGGTCTGAACAAGACCAGATGACTGTCAGACCTTCAAGTAGACCTGAGAGTAATTACACCAGAGACCAGTTTTTGATCTTAACTGACCAATAGGAGCTAATAAAACATGTTAATAAATAGTGGGTGAGTTAGCTGTGGGCCCCTGTGCGTGGTTTTAGCTTATTTTGTTATATTTTTGTTTACTGGCGCAGGCACATATGCCGAATTATCTATTCACAGCTCCTGTTTCCATTGTATCCATGGATGTGCAGACAACTATCACTGGATCACTGTGATACTGAAGAAAACTTCAAAACATGAGGATTCTCAGGCAAGTTCTGTGGATAGAGGGAGAGATGTCTTTTCTATGATTTATATATATAGGCATTTATGAAGCTGTATTTCTGATGAATTCTGGGAATAATTGTCCTCAAAATGTGTAAGTTACAGTGAACCTACAAAAACAAGGACCATATGTCTGTCTGATTAAAAAATGCTGCAGTGGTGAACTAAGGGTTAAGGATTAACATGCATTAACATCCATCACTCGCTCAGGAATGTGATTCTTTCTGTTTGTATTTGTCCAAGAATTCCTGCAAACTTTAAACTGTGTGAGCAGACGTCAGTGTAGCCATCAGTCAGAGGTGATGGTGCAGTATTCAGTTTAAAGTGGAGTTTCATATCATTTCTTTTCCACCATTAAACAGATGGTGCACATAGTCCTTTCACATTAGATCAGCTCAGGAGTTGATTCTGAGTTAGAAGAACAGGGTGATACAGTTTCCCAACTTTCCTGCTGCACCATCAACTCTTTCCCCCTCAGTTAAAAAGATGTGAGGCATGAAATGGGGCTCTTGGGGGAAAAAAGCTCTGCAAAGAGACGGTTCAGGAAGAAAGAAAAATATGTTAAATGACGGTTGAAGTTGAATTGAAGTTAAATTGATACAGTGGTTGGGACAGAAAACCATGTAAACTTTGATTTCATATTAACAGTTGATAAAATGACTGTGATATGAGAGAGGCTGGTTGTGGTGATGAACCCATACAGATTTATCACCCTCCTCTGCAGCTTTGTGCAGCTTTTTAGCCACTTTTAGCTCATTGTTTTGGCTCTGACTCATGAGCTAAAACATTCAACTGGTGGACATGTACAAAACGCGTGAGAAAACACAAAGACAGAAGGAAAAAAGAAAAGAAAAGAAAAAGAAAAAGCTAACAGCCTCATTTAAACATGAGTAAATGAGTAAACATTTTGTCCTTTTGTCCAAGTGAAATTTGGCAAGAAACAATGGAAGTGAAGACATAATACAGTATGACATGTGACAGAAAGGAACACTTGGTACCACCTGGATGTCTTCAAAATAAAATTTTTAAATATGATGAAATGAATCAGTTCAGCCCAGTCTTTTATTGTGTTTCTCTCCATGGAGCTAAACAAATTCCACTACAAACTCTGAGGCTGTCCATGCTTTCCAGCAAAGCAGCTCAGCAGTTTCCAAGGTCGTCACATTTTCCGGTCAGTTCACTAAAATATATTAAAATATCTTAACATGCAGCACATGAAACAGCAGGATTTTCATTTACCATTTGCTCTCCTCAGTCTGCACTGCTGAGCTGTGACCTGTAGCTTCCTGCCAGCAGCAGCAGGTGGATTGGAAGTTTACTGTATTGCTGTTCTTATTGTGAGTCACTGTTGGCAAACAGATCAGATTAAAACCAGATAACCTCAGATAAACTCTCCTGCTGGGGCGTTTGTCTCAGACAACAAGGAGGAAACCAGGACTTAAAAACGATCAATGGAAATAGCTGCAAAGTGAAATTTAAGATAAAAGTTAGTGAACAATTTATCAAGAGATAAAAAAGGAGTCCAGACACTGTGAGACTGAACAGCTCTGTATGAGGGCTGATTGAGGTTCAGGTTAAAGGTGCTATCTGTACGTTTTTGCTATCGCTGCATAGCTAACTATTAGCATTAACAGCTGTTGTGTTTATTTCATCTGGGCAGACTGGATGCTACGGTGACTCACTATCGCAAAGAGGTATTATGAGCTAGCTGGTTAGCACGCTAACTTCAGGGGATGAAAAGAAGTGATACAACTAGAAGCTAAAGAAGAGTTAATGCTAGCAGAAGTTTGGTGCAGAACTCGCTACATTCCTTCTAGACTGGTCAGTAAATAGCTGTGAATTCTAACAGTAGCTATGTAGCGATAGCAAAGACTTACATATGTTACCTTTAAATCATTTTAAAAGGTAATCAGTATAGCAGAAGTTGTTATGGTTAAAATGAGGTTTTACTCTCTTTTTAAGTCAAAATAAACTGTAGCTCCTGCTGGGGGGATAGTGAAGTGTTTCTAGACCAGATGGGATGTAACATCCCTCCGGTGTGCTCTGGGTCTGGAGGCCAGAATGTCACTGGATATATCTTGGCTTTGGGAGTTAGTATGAGGAGAGAGATATAAAGATTTACAGCTTGTTACAGTTGGTTACACACATTTCTGTGTACTGCGATAAAACCAAAACACAACATACACATCTCAGGATCAACTCGCATACAGCATTTTGTTTTGTTTTGTTGCTGAATGGATCACGATTCTTCATAATTTATGTGTGAAATCACAGCATGCTTCAGTAGTTTTATTTTCATACAGTAATTGTAGTTCTGCAGCTCATCCATCCATCAAACTTTATTTGTGTTGCATGTTTTGTACAGGTGCAATTTCGACATGCTGTCCAGATCACTGACAAGCTGCTCGTATAAGAAAAAAAAAAACAATTTGAAAGTAATGCCCACTAGAAATAAAATGTCTTCTCTCACCCCCCTCTCCTTTCCTGGCACAAGTCTACATCAACCAGGAACTGAGGCCCTGAGGCCCTTAGTGTTATATGTTCTAATCATCAGTTTGTTTTCAGCCTGTTTAGCTGTAGCAGAATGCAGAAAATTGAATGTTATTTAGGTGGTTGATTTTAAATGAGAAAACAGTTCCTGAAATTGGATGGATGTTGACGATAGCAATTTGTGTCAAAAGCAGAGCTGAGAGCAGTTTGGCAGTCCAGAAAGGACGTCAGTGTGACTCTGAGCACACACTGCAACAGCACACACACACCTATCGTGTACACGTCACATGACAACATGAGTGTAATTGCTGAACATCACAGACCGACGACACAGAGGATTTAGAGATGTGGTGGAATTTTCTGACTTTCACATGGATTTGTTGCTGCAACTTCTCCACAGGGATGTGTGTGTGTGTGTGTGTGTGTGTTTCCCATAGACAGTGTGTAAGTGTGTGTGATGGGGTTTAACTGAGCTGATTTAACTGAGACAAGAGGGACAGAGTGTAAGGGAATAGTGATGAGGGCTGCACCAGTTCTCCTGCTGTAGTGGGACCAAAGCGCTGAGTGTGTGTGTGTGTGTGTGTGTGTGTGTGTGTGTGTGTGTGTGTGTGTGTTTGTGTGTAGATGAATCAGTGAAGGACATTGGAGGGTTTTCCCTTTGCAGTTTCTAAACTTCTTACCTCTCTCTGCATCTGGCGATGCAACTTGGAAAGTAGAAAATAAAAATATAAAGATAAGAAAAAGGCAAGAAAAAAGAGAAGTGGTGAGAATAAAAAAGCAAGTACCAACAAGTAAAGCAAGAGAGAAAACATGTTGGTGCGTCTGAACTGAAATAACCTGAAAATAAGTCTCAGTGGATGTTTACATTCTGTCTTTTTATCTATGACTTTAAAAATGAGCAAAAATAAATAAGAAGTTGATTCTAAAGTTATTTCCCATGTCTAAACTCAGCCAGCAAACACTGACAGAGCAGACTGTCGCCCTCTGCTGGCTGTGTGGTCTATGGGAAGGAGGTCAGGAGTCCTCCACAGCTTCTTGCGACTGTAAGAGTCACACTTACTAAACCAGCCCACTTTAGGTGATCCAGGTAATCCCTGATCAGTTTGAAAATCCCTCTCAGAGTGATACCCCACCTACATAATAATCCCTTGGAAATATGTTACGTTACAGAAGCTAAATACGCCAACAGACGTTCAGAGGTTTATCAGACTTTATCTCTGGGATATCATCACAAACTGCTCTTCATTCTCCATCCTGTTGGACTGACTTTAGAAGAGTGGTGGATTTTCCATTTAAAGAGTCTCACCAGCAGATGTTCACATGGATCTGTGGCAGCATTCCTCCACAGGGAAGAGAGTGTGATGAGCGTGTAGATGAACCACCGAAGGAGGACAACGAGGGACTTTTTCTTTTTCTTCTGTTCTCTAACTTTAGTTTTGCCTCCCATTGCTACTTTACACACACACACACACACACACACACACACACACACACACACACACACACTAAGGCAATGGCAGTCCCATTCCGCTAGTCAACTGCTACCTGTCAGCTGAAATATCACCTTGGTGGCAAAGCAGGTTAATTTCCAGCCTCCATTTCCTGCTTCCATCTGGTGGGGATCAACTGAGGTGTGTGTGTGTGTGTGTGTGTGTTTGTGTTTGTACAACAGCCAAACACTTTTGAAACAAACACTTTGCATGTGTGCGTGTCTGATGGACTCTTTTCCTTGGAAAGGTTTTTCTTGCTGTCATCTAGCAAAAAGCAGAACTTTTACCACAATTTTTACATATTTTATATATTAAAAACAAGCATTTTTGTAACCTTTGACCTTTAAAGTCTACAGATATGACATCCCCATCTTGGGCCTTAATTCAGCTGTCAAAACAAGTCAACGATGGTCACGTCATTATAAGTGTCTGACAGAGATAGACCTTTTTATTAAAGAGTACGATCCTTTTTGTTTAACTGTATATCATCCATTTGTGAAAACAGGCATTTTATTGAGCAGAACACAGGAGCTGCTGGCATAACACTGCCTTGATTCATTAGTTTGTTTGTGTTATTATTATTATTATGTAAAGGTACCACAGAAACAGCACAAACTAACTAACTGATCGAGGCTGCAGTATTCCAGCAGCTACTGTGTTCCGTGTGGTAAAATTCCCGTTTTTGTCAATGGAGTCTGGTAATGATATATAGTGATGTTTGTTTGTGTAATTAAAAACATGTGCTCTTGTCCTTTAGGCCAGTCTCTCTCTCTCTCAGCCCTGGTGGTAAACCAGAGAGCAGTGTGTCCACTGACCATCTGCCCACTCAGGCAGGCCAAACATCTGCAGTGTGAGCGGGCGTCTGGCCTCTTTTCAGACACTAACAGGGAGGGCAGAGTGTTTACTGACCTCTGATTAGTTAATTAGCACCTACACATGCATGGTTCCAGGTACTGGCAGCGTTAACAGAGTAAATGCAGAGTGTGACACACTAACTGATACCTGCTGTGGTTGGCCTGAACCCAAAAACTGCAGCAGAGATCATCTGACAGACAGTGTGGATTTTATCCTAAAATGCCTTTGTCTACCAAAGTGCAGTGGATCAATCAGCTGGACATTGTTTTGACTGTGGATAGAACCAGGATACTGTACATTCCCCTGATTAAATGATCAATTAGATCATTTATTTCTCCCAGAGTGACCCATATGAACATTTTCTGATACTGACATCATTCGCCTCATATCCACTCTGGACATAATCTTTATTACCTTAAACAACAACAAATCATGCAGAAAATTCAGTGTTTCTACCAGTGAGGACAGATACAACAGCAGCTAGAAACTTCTGAATGTGGGATCTGATGATACTGAACAACATATTGAGCCAGGTTTCTGTCGTATCCTGTGGGTCTTAGGATACAGAACCTCCAGAGAACAGTCTTATGTCCAATTCAATGTACTATGTGGCAATTTCCAATTTGTATTGAATGTGGAGGAGAATCACTAGGTTTCTGTTGTGACTTTATCTTTCATAACCTCCCAGGAGATTCTAATTTGATTAATTTCAATTTGCTTCCAGGCAAATTATCAAATTGTAACCACTATAATTTAATAATTCAACAATTCAATTTAACCATACAAAAAAGAAACTGTCTGGGTGAGAAAAATAGAAAATGTTAAGAAAACATGAGATGTGTGGAACACAAGGAACAGATAAATGATTAAACATGGGCCAAAGAAAATAAGGAAAAAGAAAAATAGAAGAAATTTGAATAAAAGGAAAAACTAATTTAATAGGATTTCATTTATCATTTGGTCTGTGGAAAAGGGAAAAAAATGACTGGAGGTTTAAGAAAAAATATTATTGCTCCACCCAGGCAACTGTAACTTTAGTTAATTCAGTTGCATGTTTCAGTGTTGAGTTCATGGTCACCGATGGTGTCGGACTGGACTGTGTTATGTCAATATATTCAGAGGAGTTTCTAATATTCTGACATCCTCATGTATAGTATATAAACAGAAACAAGAACCCTTCAATATAATAAAGTAATTAACATTAAGACCAATCCATTCATCTGTTGATTATTCTAAGCAATACACTGATTCATTGCTTTTTTCTATGAAATATATTTTAAAAACAATTAAAATAGTGGAGAGTATCTATCTCAGTTTCAAAGAGCCTGAGGTGACATCTTGAATGAATATACTTAAATTCCACCACTTACACAAATCAGCCACATAAATCACCTTTCCAGTCATTTCTATGGGATTTCTTAACATAATGACACCCAAAACATCTAAGGCATTAAATCAAGAAGATTACAGAAGATACAAATGAAATCCCAGGCATTCAGTCATTTCTCAGTCAAAATTAACAAGCATCTCAGATCACAGGTGTTTCTGTTTTTCTGGATACATTTTTGTCATATATGATTGTAAACTGAGTTTGGCCTGAGCTGTGGTAAATAACAGGCTAATTAATGCTTAATGGTAGAACTAGTGAGAGTGTGTATCTTTCTGAGAAAATAATTTGTATCGGATCACTGGAGTTGCAGCCTTAGATTTTAGAGAAAATTTAAATCACTTTAAAGTGAGTTAATATTATTTTTCAATGGCTAGTTCATCTGTTTTCTGCTGCTAATCTGGATCCAGATCACTGTGGTCCAATTTATTATGTCATCAGGAAATATTGTCATATACTGTCCCTGATTTCATATGGAAATGTTCCATTTTTCTGTTTTTCAGTTTCTGTTACTGCATATCTGTTTTTCAAAAAAATCTGGCTCCCACACTGAGAGTGGTATAGTGTGCAGCGACAGTGTAATGCTTGAGTGATCGCTCTCTCTTTACCTTATCATTACACTCACACATAATTAAGACTGTAGGTTCAAAGAGCTTCCGGTGTCTTTGAGTCTGCTGTGATTGGTAATTAGCTGCACTGAGCAGCAGAGAAACATTGATTTGGCAACTTAATCACACATCAGGAGATTTGAAATAAAACAATAATGAATACAAACAGCTTTTCCCCAGACATACAACCTGCAATCATCCTCTCAGCAAACCTGTGAAAAACATCAACACTTCAGTTTCTATTCAGGTGAATTCAGCTCAGTAGTTGCAATGAGAGCCACTTTAAATCTGTGAATGCAGAGTTTATTGCTTTATACTGTGCTGACATGTCATACTTGTTCTGTCTTCATAGTTGTGAGGATTTGCTGTGTCTTTGTGTTCTGTGTTAATAAACGTGATGTTTGGGGTTTATCAGGCTGTTTGTTGGACAAACAAGCAAATAACAAGAATTTCATCCACTGCTTTCTGTTTTTCATTAATTTATTAAAGAAATAATTAACAGATTAATGGATAATGAAAACAATATTTACACAAAATAATACCTTTTCTTTTCTTTACCTGAGAGTTATACATGTTGTTCCTCTATTTTGACTCCCTACAGCAACAAATGGAGTGGATTAATCCTCCTCTGAAAATAGCTCCTGACAAAAGCTTTGCATATTTTCTCCAGACTTATATTTTAAGTGTTATCTAAACACAAGCAGAAATACAAAGACTTTGACTAAAACATTGATATAAATCATCTAATATTAATATAAACGGTATTTCCTGCTCTGTAACTCTCACTCTTCCTGACTGCTGTGCATCTGAGCAGGTGTTTCACATGACCGAAACTCAGCCTGAGTAAAGCCATAGCTCATAGGATCACAACAGCAGTGGACAGAAAAACCTGAATCTGAATTATAAAGCACGTATTAATCATATTCTACGGCTACTAGTCCTCAATTACTGCTTATTGATAGTAAGTAAGGAAGGTGTTTTACATGAATTTATGGTCTTAATATGCTTTGCTCAGTATGATGGTAGTAAGGTAGCAGTAACACTAGAAACACTTGATATGGTATTTCCTTACATAACATGAAACTGATGATCAAGAGCTCACTTCAGAATAGGAAATATATTACTGTTACAATTACTGTTACTATCACCTTATAAAGTTCATATTTAATCAATAATCTAAGTTCTGGTAACAGCCTACTGTACAAAATACAATGTGGGATCTTAAAATGTCCAGCTGCACATTTAAGCTTAACATTCTAGGTAATGTTACAGCCCTGCTAGCTAACATTTCATATCTCTCATGGTATAATGTCATGAAAGTAAGGGGGCATAGCATCCTTACCAATTGTTTTACTCCATATCTCTTCAACCAACATTTTTAAATACATACATTACATGGTGCTGTATCAGTGAGCATATATGTAGTGTGTAAATTTTAAATGAAACTATGGGAAATTACGACAAAGTACACAATATTTATTAAAACGGTTAGAGTAGTGGCACCACTCACCCGCTGTCATGAAACCACCAAGCGAGCAGCGTCATATATCACCAGCCTCATGCACTCTGATCAGCACTGTGATCAGAGAGGGCACTGAAGTGGAGGAAATGGAGCCTACTGCAACACCCCCAGTAGCCAGCTGGAAGCCCAGGCCTCATGCCCCCAACCTCACACCATGAAAATGGAAAAGCCACAAACACATTAACTGGGAGAAGATATGTTGCCATAACTGCTCTGGTCTGGGCCACATGAGGAGAAACTGCCCCTCAACAGAGAAAAGCACCAAAGCCCCAGCTTCTCCAGCGCCTCCTGAGGGCCCAGAGCCTGCTGTGCTCCACCTTAAAGCCAAAGCTCAGACAGGAGATGAGCATTCATATGCAGGTACGTGACCTTGTGTTGTGTGCTGTTTTGGACAGTGGGGGACAGAAAAGCATGTTACCCCTGTCACCCAGACGTCCAGCCTCCCCTCCCCTCCATTGGCTCTTCTTGGTGTCAGGCCTGGTTGAACCGGTTCCTCAGCGCATACAAAGCCACCACCTTCTGCACCAGGACTGGACTGTTTGAGTGGAATTTCATGATGTTCGAACTGTGCAATGCACTGGCCACATTCCAATGACTGATGGACCAATGTCTTGGATGGCATGCAGTAGGAGACCTGTCTTGTTGTTGTTTCTGAGGACGGTGTGACCACTAACCCTAGTAAGGTTCAGAAGGTGCAGGACTGGCCGACGCCCACATCACTTCAGGAGATGCGCTGATTTGTTGGCCTTGCAACATACTATTGACAGTTCGTCAGAGACTTTGCCTTCCATAGCTGAGCCCCTCCATGCCCTGACCAAGACACATGCCAGGTTCCAGTGGACTGAGAGATGTCAGGCAGCGTTCAACAAGCGGCTGATAAGCACTGCACCAGTCCTGGATTATCCACTTGACCAGAGCAATATGATCCTGGACACAGATGCAGGTGATGTTGGCATCGGTGCCATCCTCTCACAAGTTCTGTGCTGGCCTATGGAAGCCGCAAGTTGTCCAAAACCGAAACAGAATTGCTGCACTACATGGCGAGAGCTGCTGGCTGTGGTGTTCATGTCCCACTTCCAGCAGTACCTCGTGGGGGCGCCCTTCATTGTTTGCACTGACCGCAACAGCCTTCAGTGGCCTCTAATGGAGACCCTGCCACCAGTCATGTCCATGTAAGCTGACAACAACTATAAATACTGGACCTTTGCCAGTTTTGTGAGGGTGACACATAATAGTTTAGAGTTTTGAAAAGGCAAAATAATGCTGGGTTGTTTCTCTAAAAACATTACTGCGTTGTTTGACACTGGGTCCAAGGAGTTGTAAGCTCTTCATTCACAGCTGAACAGCTGGTTGGGTTATTTTAGAATAGACCATATTCATCAAGTGGTAATAAGGGAGAATTACAGTTACTACAACCTGATAAGGTCCATACTGAGCAAAGCATATTATGATCATAATTAATGTAAAACAACTTCCATACAACAATAATCAGTAATTAGGAGGTTATTGAGGGAAAACTCTTTATTAATGGACCAGTAGCCTAAGTGCTTTATAATGACTAATAAAGAGCCAATATGCATGCAAAACACAACCCTTGCTTTGTCAAACTAGCAGTGTTTCCAAAACTAACTCAGCTTCAGAGATCAAGTATTGGTGTAACTCTAGCTCTGCTAATACAAAACTCCATTTGCAAAATGCAGTTTTTACTGGACCTCGGACCACCTCTGTTTGACCTCTTCAGAGTTAAGGTGGGGAGAACTCAAAGTACATGGTGCAATTTAAAAGGCGTTTTTCCTGCCTTCACTTGAATTTTACTGCTTCTGCTGTGAAGATGGCGAACACTAAAGGCAACTAGAGGTCCAACACAATGAAACTAAATCAAAGAAATTCTGCACAGACTCTGGTTCTGCTGCTGTATGGTTTTTAACAGTGCAGTACAAATCCAAAATCCGTCTGCATACAGTGTTAGCATCGGTTTGTTGTTTGCTGAGTGATTAGTCTTGAAGTGCAATTGGAGTTTCAAATGATTCAAGTGTGTATTGATCCATTTGGATTTGAGGCCTCTTCATGTTATTTCATTGCTGTTTTGTGTCTTTTAATTTGCCCTCACATGTGACACTGATGTGAAATACAGGAAAACGTGTGTGTGTGATGCACTGCTGAGATCTGAGACAACACGATTTACATTTCATTTACATTTAGATGGCTGTTGTTGCTGCTTTGTGATTCTGCTGTGTTGCCATTCAGTGTGGAGGAATCAACCCGAGTGTGTTCGGTAATGATGAAAACTCACGCTGAGCAGCTTTACTACGCCGCTGCACGTTTTCCTCTCTGTGCCTGAAATTGATTTTTTTTTCCCCCTGATTTCCAAGTTGAACCCTTCTTTCTCTTGTGCATCACTGCTGTTTGCTGTTAACAAAAGCTTCTCGACAAAAACAACCCCGCAAGCACAGAACTGTTTATTTATTTATTGAAAAAATGAAAGCAGCAAGTAATGAAGAGTCATCTTGGTGATATGAGCTGTTTCTGTCCTCAGGTTACAGGTCAATGAGGTGAAGTCAGACAGACCTGAGGGAGAGACACACTTTGATGAAAATGTGTCAACATGGGCAACAGTTAAATGAGGAAAACTGAGGGACGAGTGTAGAAACAGATGCAGACGAAAAATATTTAATTTAGACATAGATGGTACTTTTCCTGTTTGTGGCTGCAGCTGGTAATCAGGAAGCAATGTCTGTTTGTTATCCAGATTAAAAATAAGGAATCTTTTATCAGATATTGTTATGTGCAACATCTCAGACACTTAACAATTTTGAGTAAATGTACCAGTTATTTAGTTAGTTACCATGTTTGTTTATAACTTTATAATTTTTTTTAATCAGTTTGTTTTTCTGCTTGAACAGCACCTGAATGCATCACTGTTTAACAAGAGATATGTCAATATAAGCATGATTATGAGATGATGATGTGTCTAGAAATATAATGCTCACAGTTTTTTTTTTTTAAAAAAGACATGTTTTCAGCAACATTTTGGAAGTTAACAATAACTCCAAACTAAAAGTCTATGAATCGTAGGTTTGAAGTTGTCGTTGTTGGTTTAGATTCTTGTTTTTCTGTTATCAGTGTGACAACCTGTGATTTCACACATTAAAATCAGGACTTCAACATTATGCTGTTCAGAAGATTTAAATACTGTTTAAATACTGAAACTGTGGACTCACGTCAGTTCAGGACTTTCAGGGAGTTATTTTATAAATTCAGGACCAGCAGAGATTAAGTCTAGCTCTGAATCAGACAGGAAGTGTGCTTCTGATTTCCTGAATTGATTTGATTTCCATTCACAAAGTACAGAATAGATTCATTTCCATTCAGTTAGATTCGATTCTATTATATTCCTGATAATTAATAAATACCAAAGCTGTGAGAAACACTTCTCAGAACTTAAATTTCTTCCACATTCATCAAGTGAGCAACACTGTTTCCCTGAATGTAAAACTGTGTAAAGTCACATTATCAGCTAAACTGTAAACTCTCTAACTGATGATAAAACTGTGGATTTAAGATTTATTTTCCACAGTAACTGCAATATATATATATATATATATATATATAACAGACACTGTAATAATGAGCGTCTCCACAGATAATAATACTCTTTTTTCAGTCGGCCCTCAATTTACTACAAGAGCCAGAGTCAGCTGATCATCCTGAGTCACTCATGTCCAGCACTGACTGTCCCAACTCAGGAAGGCTCATACAGCAGCTGCTACTTTTAACCTCAAATAAGATTCAAATAAGACATTTACACGTCTTGCAGCTCTGACTGAGCCACTGCAGCACAGATCTACATGTTTACTGAGAAAAGATCAAGCTGAGGATTTTATTCCAAATTGGATCATTGAGATCAAAATTTTTTTAAAAAGATTGAGCAGCAGAGAGGAGGTGCAGTTAGGTTAGAGGATGATTGTACAGTACTGTAATGGCTGCCTGTGTGTGTGTGTGTGTGTGTGTGTGTAGTCAGCCACTGCCACAGGCGAGGTTGGCTTGGTCTCTGCACACTGTAAGTAATCACATCTTTATGTATGTGGCTGCTTGAATGTGTGCACATTTCTCTGGTGTTGTGTTTAAGTGGAGGTGTGTGTGTGTATGTATATGTGACTTATACATGTTCAAACTTCTGTCTGGCAATCTCCATTTTATTAGTTTTTGCTTGAATTTTTCCTTTAACAACCTCTGATGGTGTGATGATGGCTGCTGTAGGACGTTGTGAGTGTATGCATGTGTGTGTACGTGTGTGTGTGTGTATGTGGTGCAGTGGCAGCCAATCATGAAGGCAGTCTCTGGCTCCTGTCTTTCTATCAGTGCGGCCGTAAAAGTCGAGGTGGCTGTAAAATGGAGTGACGGATTTAAGGGTTGCTGCAGCTGATTTTTACTGCAGCCATCTTTGTTTTGAGTGTCCTGCTGCACACACACACACACACACACACACACTAAGCTGTATCTGTCCAGTTTTCCTGAGGCAGAAGTGTGTTCCTTAATCCTTCAAATGTGGATTAGAAAATCACAAATTTCTCTGTTATATTGTTACAAGGACGATTAAATACATTAACAATTGAACTAATGAATAAGAAGAAAATAAAAGGGTATAATGAAATGAAATTGCATAATTACCTGAATGTATCTTAAAACCTTGTAATTTAGAATGATTTTGAACATATAAATATTTTTTTCATTTATTATTTTCTTTCATATAAATTAATTTTTGTATTGCTCCTTTATTCATTCAGGAAGGTCCCATTGAGATACACACTAGTCCTGGTCAAGAGACAGCACAAGAGGTTACACAAACAGAGGAAAACAATATTGCTTGATAAAAACACAGACAATATATTAAAGCTGAACAATATGAAGAGTAAAAGATGAGAAATGTACAGGCCAGTCACTGATATCTCAGCTGGTTAGTCATATAAAAACAGCATCATGTTTGCTTGAGGGCAGTTTGTAGGAGACTTTTAAATATGTTTAATGAGGGCAGTTCCTCTAAATTAATCAACTTGTTCCTTACCCAACGTTCATAAAAGGAAAATGCAGTTTTACTGAACATTTAAAAGAATCTGATCAGCAGATCTTGTGCTGTAGTTGCTGGTATAAAGGGGCTAAGATTGTAGAGTTATAGGTGGGTAGTTTAGTGTCAACATGCATTTTTATCCCCTGGTAGACAGATGACTAATCCTCCCTAATGATTCATATAAAATGAGTCCAGGTTCTTAAAAAATGCTGAATTGTGTAATAATGTAACTATTGCTGAGTTCTTTCTTTCAATAACCAAAATCTGTCATTCATGAAATCTAATGTAGTTTTCAGGATTTAGTCTGGATGAAAATTTATTGAGAAAAATGCATCCTGTGCATCCCAGAGATGTTAATAATTGTGTGCAGAATTTAAATGTGTTGGTTTAATCCAAATGTGTAGAGAGTGAGTAGAATGTTCAGTCTGACACGTCACCCCAGGCTCAGATTGTCCCCAGGGCACCTGTACCGGCAAAAACAACCTTGGTTATTCCACAAGTGGCTCAGCAGATTCTGCATGTGACACAAACAGGCAGCAATTCAAATGGAAAAAGAAAAAAACAGGCACTCAGAGCAGAGGAATATGCAGAAACAGGAGAGATGTAAGATTAGTTGTGATGCCGGGCAGATCTGCTGCCTGTTAGATTGAACTGTGAGGTGTCACTGGAGCTGAGGCGATAAATAAAGTCAGTGAGGACAGACATTCTGTCTAAAACACACCTGAATATCTTCTTTATCACCACATACTGTTGGCCTGCAGAAGAAAAACTAAATAATCTCTCTGATTACAGTGAAAATGATTCCATTTGGTCAACACGTTAAGGTGTTTGTGAGCTGGATTTTACATGAGCTTAAGCTTAAGTGTCAGCTTTAAAATCTGATGCTGGGATAGGAAGTTTTAAAACAAGCGAAGATAAAGAAGATGAAGACGTAAATAGACTTAATCTTCCTCTTTTATCTGGACCTTTTTTTTTTGAGTAATTTATCAGAGTAGGACAGACTCTGGTTGGTACCTGACCTGACTGAAGTGGTCTTAAATGAGTGTTTCCAGATCTTCTTTAAGACCAGATCAGTGTTTGGCTACTTCTGCCACAAGCCCTTAAACATGTAGACATTTTTTCAAACAATCCCATATAATACAGGTTAAGCCATATATTATAATCATCTGTGCTTGTAGTCATTTAATAATGTATCATTAACAATAACAAACAAAAACAAACCTGCCTAATAAAAAGTGTAGGTCCCCTTCGTGGTGCCAAAACAGCTCTTACCCATCGGGGCAAGGACATAGGACCTCTGAGGATGTCCTGTGGTGTCTGGCTGTGGGACATTGGCAGCAGATCCTTTGGGACCTGTGGTTGTGGGATGGGGTCCTCCATGGATCTGACTTGTTCTGGTGGGTCAGATTGGGATCTGGGGAGTCTGGAGCCCAGGTCAACACCTTTGTTGTGTTCCTGGAGACATTTCTGAGCAGTTTTTGTGGTGTGGTGGGAGCATTATCCTGGGTCAGACCCCTGCCATTGGGGAGTGTCATTGCCATGGGACGGAGCATGCTTGATCTGCCTATAATTGTAAACCCAAATTAGTCAGCATGATAATCAATGATCGTGATCACTTGCTCATGGTTGTTGCACCATGGATTCATGCACTACTGCACTGTTTTGTAGTTGTTGGACAGATGCGGGATCTGCAGTAATTTTTTGTGTCTGAACATCCATGTGCTTTTGGAAATAGTGACATCTCTTTCTTTGTTTTACAAGAAAGTGCACAAAATCTTCTGACTCAGTTATGTGTTTATAGCAGCGAGGTCAAGGCAGATGAGATAAGTACATGAGATTCCCTCATCATTTCTAACTTCTCTGGGACAGCTAATCGGACATATCCTGGACACTGTCTTCTGATAAGATACATGCTTCTTCATTCTCCTTCTCCAGTTCTGCTTTAAGTTCTGTTTGTGCAATACACAGTCCTGTCATTACCCCACTGACCTATAGGTGGTGATAATGCACCAACAAACGTATTAATACACCAGTGAAGACAAGCAAGAAGAAGACAAGGTGACTTTGTAATTGTTAAATAAGAAAAAAAAAAAAGCTGTCTTTCATCATGTTTGTTAGACATTGAGGATTCACACAGTGTGTTTTATAACACTGACTTTTGTTTGTTTACTAGAAAACTCCACAGGACACCTTTAATCCCACACACCTTCCTCCTGAGGTTGTTGTTTGTCCACCTCTTTACCTGTCCACTGTGTGCTGCTGTCTCCCTGTGAATTATTACTCTCCTACTCAGTCTTTCACTCCCCGACCTCTGGAGATCTCTGCTGTTGAGTTCAGCAGAAATCACCTTTGATCACCTTCATCCCGCTCTAAGCCTTTTTCTTGATCATCCAACCACACAGCCCAGCCTCCGCCTTCGACCAATCCCCTCTCTAATCACTGCAAATACTTATCCAATAAAACACCAGAGGAGGAAGAGCGGAGAAAAAAAAGAAAAAAAAGAAAAGCACATCTTCAAGGCCTGTGTCTTGTTTGGCTCATCGCTCTGGATTATGGCTCAATGAGAGGTTGTTACATCAGATCCTCACTGTTTGAAAACAAACGTAAGGCCGACGATGTTCAGCCTGTTTTAAACCTGCAGTATTTATTAGGATCAAGATTAAATTCTGGGAAATACACTCATGTATCTTGGCATAATATGAGATTTCTAGGTATCAAGAGCCAGCGAGTGTTGTCCAGAGTGGTGTGTATTAACATGAGCACAGAAAAAACACTGTTCTTGGAGCATGTGTGTGTGTGTGTGCAGTTATTAGTGGGGATGAGTCACCTAAAAGCCCCTGAGAGTTGCAGGCAGATGAAGAAGAGCCGGTCGAAACCCTCTTAAAGTTCAAAGACAGACTTGGTGACCTGCTTCAGAGGCTGCACAGGAGAAATCGCCAGCCTTCTTCAGCACATCGCGCTGAGAGAGGACACACCAGCCAGACGTCACACACACACACACACGCATGCTTCACATTTTCAGCTCTGCACTCACTGGAGCCTCATCTCATGTCAAATTCATACTTTCTAATACAAAAATAGAAACCTGTTCTCCCTCTATATCGGCTAAGCACTTTTCTTTATATAGCCAAGCCGTGATGATCCACTACAGCCTCACAGCAGGGGACAGGTCACCATGGCAAGCCAGTGATGGTCTCCTCCTGCCAGCTTTGTCTTCAGCAGCTAGCTGAGTCTTGTGTATCTTTGCTGAAGACCAGAGAGAATGCTCTGCAGTTTAGTTTCACCGTTGTACTGTGAGATCTCTGCCTTATTTCACTTCTAGTATGAACCTTCCAGCATGCACTAACCTAACTGATTCTAATTAGCACAGGTAGGAGAACTAATCAGTGGAATCAGCTGTTTCATTTTTTACAGTGTTCAAAACTTTTTTTTCCTCATTCCACGTTATTGTACATAACTTTTTTCTAGATTGGGATGTTACGGTTTCTTTAACAGTGTGGTTTTATTGATTTAATATCTGATCTAAATTTCATGTGAATAGCTGCATTGGAAATATGTTTAATGAAAAAAAAAATGTATGCATTTCTCTCGCACAGTAATAAAGTGCTGGACCAATAAGAAATAATGATAAGAGCAGTGTTCAGTCAATGAAATTCTAATGATACCCAGCTCATACATTTCTTTCTGTGTGGGAGTTTTGATTCGAGGGTCTGGCACACAGAGAGTTTTACTTGGAAAGATTGTTCTTGTTAGACGTATCAATTTCTGATGACTCTCACGCAGACGTTCGTGATGGATCTGTGGTTGTGTATTGATGTAGCTTTAACTCCTGCTCCTGTATCAGTTTTCTGATATGGATCAGTTAATCTGCACGCTCCATGTCAATATTCTTTGGCTGCATTTAATATATTTTGGGAGAGTGCTGCCCAAATATGTGGGAAACACAGATGCAGTGGGGTGTAATGAGCATCGCTGACTTGTTTTACTTTAGTGAAGTTGAGATGGTGGAGTTTACCCAGAGTCTCGAGAAGTTTTCTAACTCTTCAGACCAAGTCGTTCACATGCTGAACACTTGCTGCTTCCACCCAGAAACACAGCTTTATGAAATGCTAGTTAGGTAATGTTTTTCATCCACAATGCAGGAGAAAGACGAACCCTGGAGCGAAGGAATAATCTGCATGCCAACAAAAATAAAAGAAAGACAGAAGAGCAGAGGACAAAAAAGGGAAAGACAGAGAGAGAGAAGAAAAACTTAATCTTACATTTCCCATGAAGCTGTGTGAATTTTTTAGTGCAGGTGGGAGCGGTGTGTTTCTGCAGGGCAGACATGTTCTTGCTCTTAACACAACACTCACATCGTGTGTTAGAAGTCAACCTTGGTTCTGCCCGGCTGCAGCGATACCTGACTGAGAGACTGCTTAGCATTGCAGAGCCGACTGGAGAGGAGAGCCGCTTAGCGCCCTGAGTAACAACAGCAAAGTCAAACACACAAGCAGCAGAGTCGGCCTTTCCCTCGATGAATGCACAAGCAGGCTTTCATATTTTCAAACAGTGGTGAGCTGAACAAAATGTGCATTTGGATATTGTGTGAATGTTAATTCAGGTGTGTTCCTGTGCTCGTGTGAGAGGTCACATGTGTGCTTGTGCATTTTTGCATATCACTGGAGGGAAAACTTGTATCTGCAAAGTGCCTCAGATTCAGCTTCAGCAGACAGAATATCATGAACCCCTATATAATTCAACACAGCCCCAAACAACAGACTCTGAGCTGGTTATAAATAAATGTACCAGGACCCAGCTGAGCTCTGAGCTACTGATAAACATACTGGAAGGTAACCAGTTACTAATACAAACACTGGGAGCTGACTTATCCTCTGTCATCTCTGATATCCAGCCAGGAAACTTTGAAAATAGCAGGAATTATAAACAGAGTTGAGTGAGTTTGTCATTGCAACAGTAATGCCTGCTCCAGAAGCAAGGGATCATGGGTAATATTTAGTTCCATGAGTGGGGCTACACAGTCAGAGCTCTGGTCAAGAGACTTTGTTTTCTGTAAACGAAAACCACTTAACTGCTCGACTTCAGAGCCCAACAGAATTAATAACCACAGGTGGCTACAGGGGGCGCTGTTGCTCAGCAAAGTTACATCATGTTGCCTTAAACAAAATAAATCACTTTGAGATCTTTGATAAGCAAACTTGCAGCTTCCAAATGAATGAGCAGGTGGGGATAACATACGTCAATAAACGATCAGGGCTTAGGTTCAAATATTATTTATGAATTCACGTTGCTTTTAGCACCAGTCCATCGAACAGCAACCACTAAAGACGGCTTAGCTTAACTCCAACTGCCACACCCTGTTAGCACACGCTTTAAAATCGACCTTAATGGGTTAATTATCTACTGGGTTGAATTCTCAAGAAGGCAGATCATTAAATTAGCAAAGCAAAATGACAAAAAAACATCCCATAAAACAGCCAGTGATGGAGTCAGCCACATGCATTCATAAGACATAAGTATACATGAAGCTAACTACAAAAGACTTTAAAAGGTTTATCTAAAGCAGATTTCAGGATCTGTCTATGTGTCTGTGTGAATAGTTTACTGGGCTTTGTGTGTGTGCAGCAGCAGCAGCAGAGGAATAAAAGATGAATCCAGCAGCCAAATGTGAATAAGAATTGATCTTTTTCTTCAAGCAGCACTTGGTGAGAAAAAGGGGCCACTTACAGCTCAGCTTCATGAATAATGTTCAGACGATGTTAAATCAGGAGAGTCAGTCGGCGGTGCAGCTGACCCTCCACTGCATCTCCGTTCCGCTATGATACATAAACAGCATGCTGAGGAGGGGCTGCATCCTGCTTGTTAAAGGTTGAAGGATGCGCTGCAGCGTGTGACCCGCTAACCTCTCCAACTCCAATGTGAAATGTCTGCTCTCCATATAATTTACTGAGCAAGTACTACATAAGATGTTTGACTACAGAGTTTACAGATGCATTTGCCACAAGCCTCAGATAAAGGGGTTTAATGTATGCTGTAATGGGAGTTGTATAAGAGCAAAGCCACATTAAATCATGATCCAAAGGCGTGAAATGAGGACGAGGTATTTATGTCTTTGCCTATGCAGCTATAAACCCTTCTGATTCAAAAAAAAAAAAAACAAACAAACAAAAAAAAAAACAAGCGTGACTCTGCATCTGCACAGAAAATCTGTCCTAAATACAGTTTGTTATTCTGTGGAAAATTCCAGATGGTATGGGTGGTCATGAAATGTGTAGCTTAGAAAATATCAGATCAGGTGAAATTCATTTTATTCAAGTAGAATGGGTTTACAGGAGATTTTCTCAGCAGTTTTCTTTTGGTTTTGCTTTCAAAAATAATTTTTTAGACAAATATAACAGGTTCACATACTGTTTGATATTTTGTTGTTGTTGTTGTTGCTGGCTTTTATTTTGGTCCACTGACAACAAAAGCCTGCAGATGTTGACATCTTTTAAAGCTAGAAATTTGATAAGATAAGTAATGATATGATATGAAAGAAAGATTAACAGGGAAAAATGTGGCTCCTGATTTTGATGTGATGTGATCCACTGGTATCAAAATGTCTCACTCTGTTGGATTTGTTGGAACTACAAAACCAGTCCACTTGTTGCGTCTAAAGTGGTGTTGCAGAGTGGAGCGTCTTCCCTCCCAGAAGATCTTTGGCTGAGTACAGACAAACCACAAACCAACAACAGACAAGTTTCATTTCAGGCTGTCATCAAAGTAGTCCGGAAATTAACAATTAATAAATTAATTAACTTCCTTTTCTCTCCTCATCAGATTTACTGATGCTGTCAGTCATGCTGGAAAATACCTTTTCTCTGTGACATGCAACTTGAAAATGTTTACTACATTCAACTGATGGCAATTTGAAAAGTTTTTCAGAATCAGAACATATATATATATATATATAAGTGCAAATGAGAAATAGCAGCAGTAAGCCATCCAGGGCTCAGTCAGTTTAGTGTAGAGAGTGTAGAGAGAGGTTGCTTGTGGAAAGAGACTGTTCATAAGTCTCTGTGATTTCACACTCCTGTAATGTTTTCCTGATGGTAGAAGTGTGAGGATTGTGTGTTGTGGATGTGTGCTGTCTCTGATGATGTTGTGGGCTCTCCTGATGACTCTGGTCTGGTAAATGTCCTGTGGTGAGGGGAAAGCGGCTCTCAGATGTACTCCTGTAGAAGTTGCTGAGGATCATGGCTGATGTATCAAATTTCCACAGCCTCCTCAGAGTCTCAATCACCTCCTTGGTCTTGTCTGTGTTGGGGGAAAGATTGTTGTCATGACACCAAGACACCAGATCTGCCACTTCCTTCCTGTATGCCATCTTGTCCCCCCCCCCAGTGGTGAGTCCAGTTTCTCATTTGCTTCTGAAAATGTTAATGACCTTAAAAGCTGCAGTAATGCCACTGTGTGTTTTTAAAAGCAACAAAAATATAGAAAAGAATTTGAAATTCTTAAATTGTTGAGAGCTACTTTTTGTTCCCAGGTAAAAGATGAAAGCTTTGGTCTGACTGCAGCTGTAAAGCAAAGAGGTAATACATAGTCTGTGGTATATGAGGTGTGTTTGAGGTGCCGGTGAGCAGAATCCACAGCTGGAGGCCGTCCTGTGACTGGCTTATTGAGCAGCGACAGGCAGAGATTCACACAGAGACAGAAAAAGGTTTCTGCTGTTTGCTTTGTCTGCTGTGAATGTAAGAAGATGGCTGCAGCCAGCGGGGAGGAAATGAGACTACGATTGGGAGAGTTCAGGCAAGTTAAAAATCACTGAACTTCTCAAATAAGAGAGAACTGTTGAAGTTTGTCAGACATTTTCAAAGCCTGCCCTGCCACACTTTCTATACAAAGAGAGCAGGGAAGAGGTAGAGGCAGGTAGAGTGAACAGGGCAATGAGCAAATTATTCAGTAGAATTTTCTGGTTGTACAGAAATATGAGGATGAGCATCTCTCTGCAGGAGACTGAGCAGCTGGAAGCTTTCATCCCTTTTGGATGTAAACAGAGGAGGCAGAGGGACTTGAAAAGCCTTGGGCAAAGTGATGAAGAGATGTGTTGGTGAGAAAGTTGAGAAAGTTGGTGCACCTGCGTGAGGAAGGTGATAATATGCATTTCTGGCCCTTGACACCATTTTGAGAACAAAACAATAATGTGAAGCACACCTGTTTCCTCTTACGGACTCATTAGCCCACAGGCATCTTTCTGTTTTCTAAGTACTCACCTGTTTACACCTACCTACCTACTCTTTGGATTGTATGTCGTTTCATTCAGTAACAGATACTGACTCATGGAGAGTGTATTTAAAAGAAGTATTTATACGTGTGTGCAAACCGTCCCTCTCCTGTGGAGCAGTTTATGCTCTGATGGTGGATGGTATAGCTAATTTACAGCCACTTTGGACTCTTTCTCTGTTCCTTCTTTCCCTCAAAGGTCTGCTCTGTCACGATGGGTTGTTATTTATGGTGCAAATTTGCTGATGAGATTTTTAAAGTTTCTCACCAAAAATTGTGTTGGTTTTCTTTGCCTTGTGAACGAATCCACCTTTGGAATGATTTAATATCACATTAAAAAATATACCTGTATTACTTTTCTGTGTACACAGCAACCATGAAGCTGTAACAAACAAGTGGACAGCTGTGTGTGAATGCCACAAGAAGTTGATGAAGCCAGCAGTTGAACCTACTCTGTGTTTGAAAAGGACTATTTAGTTAATATTAGATTTTATAATATATATTGGAATCAAACTGAAATCTGAATTTTAGCTTAAAGGATAACTCTGATATTTTTGAACCAGGGTCTGCTCAGTAAAATTTGTATTTTTGTCAATCCAGTCTAGTAATGATATACAGCAGCAGCTGTTCACAGTTCTTGATCAATACTGCACTGGTTCGATTGTGTTTATCCCTTTTATTATCATTATTTACACCCAAAAATAAGACTGGGGTTCAAAAATATCAGCGTTATCCTTTAAGGTCAGTTTAAGATTTCAGTTGGATTCCAATAATCTTTTTTGCTGTGTCAAAATGTTGAAATCAGCATCAGCCTGATAAATCCTGTATCTGTCGGGCTCTTCTTAAAACGAAAAAACAAAACTGATCATGCGTTGACCCAAGCGAGACTAATCTCATTATTTAAACATAACTTCAGACCTGAGGAAGCATCCACGAGTTTATCTGATATGGTGTAAGTAGAAAAAAAAGAGAGTGAAAGACTTCAGAAATCAGATCATAAATATTTTATCTTTTCAGGTGAAATCCACCTTTTTCGGTTTGAGGGTTACACTCATTTTTTCATCGCTCACCAGCAACACATTGCTGCCAGTGTTGAGCATTATTAATGTCATTTCAATCTGACCTCTGGCTTCACTCTCCCTGCACGTCGATCTATCCATACTTAATTTCCAAACAAGATAAGAAATAACACCTTGTCTTCCTGCAGCTTCATCAGCCTGAACTTTGATCTGCCTTTCAGTCAACCCACACTGGGAGCTGAGACACAGAAACAATGCTGATCTTTCAGTCAGAGCAATATATATTTCAGTGACCTTCTGAACCTGTTCACTCACGGTGAGGTTGGCCTTTAACCCCAATTTGTCTTGCACAATGCTCTTTGTGTGAAACATGGCAGTGTGGTAGAAATGCTGGATTACTGGGAATACCAAGTGCTTCCTTCATGTCATATTTTTTTAAACTTGTCTTTTTTACTAAATCACCAAGGTAAATATTAGACAGTGGGCTGTGAAATACCATATTCTATAATCATTACAGAGCATTATCAGTGCAAGAATTAGCCCCATCTAGAGATGCAGAAACAGATACTTTTATCTCTTTGTGCCTTGACTATTGCATCAGGCTTTTTTCATGACTAGAGACTTCAGAACTCAGCTGTTGGTCTTCTAACTGGAATTAAGAGGTACAAACACATTACACATGTTTTAGCCTCTTTACACTGGCTCCCAGTTTGTTTCAGAAGTGATTTTAAGATCTTGTTGATGGTCTTTAAAGCCCTTCATGGCCTGACTCTTGATTGTATTTTAGATTTTTTAACCCTGCGTAAACCTTTGTGTGGCTTGAGATCCTCAGGCAAAGCGGACAGAGCCTTTGCATTTAGGGCTCCAAAGTCCAAATAAAGAAAGCTGTCTGGGCCAGTTTCACTTACAGGAAAGCATACAGTGGTGGAAAAAAGTTTTCAGACACCCCATGTATTTGTGAAATATTGCATTAAGAATCACTCTTAGGTCTTCAAGTGCAATTTCTTTTAGTACAGTCACAGCTAAAATACAAAATCCTAAAAAAGCCCTAAAAAACTCAAATTGATTGGTTCCATAAAAATACATAAGACATTTTGAGTTCTGGGTCATTTTGGTATCAGTGATCCACTAATGAAGGTCGTGCTTTTTATTAAAATACACAATTTTTGTTGCCGTGCTTCGTGTCTATATAAAACCAGCACATCTGAAAGTTCTTCAGAGACAAAAATTACTAAAACAAGGAACCTAACACAGGAAACACACCTGAAGATACAGATTCTCAGCCAGGAAGGGTACAGCTGCCGCCAGATAGCCAGGAAGTGCAGATACAAACCAAGATCTGGGCATGTGCAGGGAAAACCACCGAATGACATCACAGGAGCTTCAGCAGCAGTGGTCAAACCAAACTGGTGTCCAGTGTTCCACCCGCACTGTACGTGGTCGACTTTTAGATCATGGCTTAAGGTCCTACAAGGCTGTCGAGAAGCCCCTGATCAATGAGAGACAGAGGTTAGCCGGCGTCGCTGGGTCCTAGCACACAGGAACTGGACAGTTCCTCTTGATTTTACCTGAGCTGTTTATTTTTACTGACTTCTTTTAACTCTTTTTCTCCTTTTGGTTGTGTATAATAGTCATGCAGCCTACTGAAAAACTTTTTGAATTCAGTAAATTTCTGCTTGATGAGAGTTTGTCCTCTCAGCTGCTCACAGGCTGCTGGAAACCTACATAAACAAAACCTCATAAGTACCAAGGAAAAATGTAAAGCACACAAAAAGTTGCATATTTCTCTTATTTTCCCCTCTGCTCGCTTCCTCTTTATTACTTAAGTAACATATCTGACAGATGTAAACTCATATTAATGTGTGAATGAGTGTGATTATTCCTGAGCATCTAGACAGACCCAATGTAGGAAGAAAAAAGTCATTAGTTTGTCTCCTGTCAGTGAAGTCTGTACACCCAGTTAATGAAACCAAGCAGTTCATTACACACAGTGATTGTGTGTGTTGCTACAGGTCAGTATCTGAGCTTGCAGACAGGAAAAATAAGATGAGGAGGAGGCAAAGAGAGCAGGAAATGTTTCTCTTCGACTGTGGAAATGAAGTTCTCCAACTGTAAAATTAAATCTTCTGCATGGGAATGTTGTTTGTAAAAGATAACAAACAAAAACAAATGAGAGCTTTGTTTGAGATTCATTAGAAACTAGTCAAGTGTGAGAGCTTGACAAAGTCATTAAAGTTCTTCAGAGATGAGATTTCAGCTCCCATTTCAAAGCACTTGGCCTCTAACTTATTGCCATATTTTTTTTGTATTTTTGCTTTGTTTGATAGAGACACAGAGACAGGGCGCCGGAGAGACCAGGATGAACGAGAGGAAGACACTCCACTAAAAGTTGGCATCCTGTATCGTGTTATTGTGGCCAGTTGAACCAGGTGAGGCGGTCTGCAGGTTGTCTATGGTTGATTGTTAGAGTAAGGAGGTCTGACAAGATTATGGACAGGATTCCTACAGAGATAGAGCTTTTTATTAGAGAGTCAGATCCTTTTTGTTTAACCAGAAACATTGCTACTCACTACCAGACTCCACTGACAAAGACAGGAATTTAATCAAGCAGAACACAGGAGCTCCATCTGTTAGCTTGTTTGTGTTATTGTTTTGGCTTTCAGTGGTGGAAGAAACATTCAGATCCTTTATGTAAGTAAAAGTATGACACAATAGTAACAATAACTAAGGAGAATTCAGAGGACATTGTGAAGATGGCTCAAGTTATGTCCAGTGGACTCACAGGAGTCTTTTGACTCGGCTATTAATGTTTTCTTGTAAGATATCGCTGATTTCACTGGCAAATTTTCCCTCATGCATTCTTAAAATCCCCAGCTGTTCTCAGTCTGTAATTGTGCTGAATTCATGCAAACTGTGGGCAGACATGTTTCATGTTGCTGTGGAGAGTCAGAGTCTTCTCCTCTGCTGTGTTGACTCTTTATGCTTTCTCCGACTTTCCTCCAGCTTTATGAGTCCTGAAATGGCCT
This sequence comes from Lates calcarifer, assembly GCF_001640805.2. Lineage (NCBI taxonomy): Eukaryota > Metazoa > Chordata > Actinopteri > Centropomidae > Lates > Lates calcarifer. The sequence goes on along the minus strand of NC_066855.1, from coordinate 18,045,200 downwards.
GTATCTGTTCCCGTCTCCACCACACTCAGCCATCCTTTATGTCTTATTGCACCTACACATCCACTGCCTGTCACAATTTATGGCAGATGTCTTGTTTGTCCATGTAGCAGCCACAAGTTGGGTGATAAATGTCTGGATGTTTAAGTGCTCTTCCTCTTTGTTCTGTCTCTCCTCTAAAACTTTATGTGAAAATACACAGTGAGGAGATTCTGACCTCTGTATTGTGCAGTATTTAACATACATTCATCATCTTCCCTATAAGTGACTGGCAGACATTAATCACTCTTCTTTTACTGATAAAAACAGCATAGAAAATAACTCATAAAAGAATCAGATTTCCTCTCAGGTGTGAAATGGAAACATTTACTTAAGAGGAAACAGTGAACGGTTATTAAAATCAGAAGTAAACTATTCCTCTCAGTGAACAAGTGCATTAGTTTTTCCTCAATATAAGAAATTACCAAAGTTACATTTTCCTTCTCTTAAGATTCATTCTTCCTTACTGTTTGTCTCCTGAAAGTCATTTTTCCATCAATACTTTACAGTTGACAGCTATCACCTCTGGACAACATGTCCTCCAAACTAAATGACAAAAGAGGTTGTTGTTTCCCTCCAGAATAACACATACAACATGGGCGTTATTTGGATCTGATGTTCCCATCTGCAGGATGACATTGTGTGTCACTGCTTTTGAAAACCATTACAAATGACCATCATATGTTTTCTTATCCAACACCACTGTGGTTAAAGGATAGGTCCAATTTTTGACATCAATAGCGAGATAGCTGTATGAACACTGAGGCAGGTTTTGCTTGATGTAATCATCCCTCGTATTTCTTCCCAGTGTGCTTCTAATGAAAATGATGGTTCTCTTGTTCTGTCCAGAAATATATTCCACAATTTATTTGAAGTTAATGTGAGGCTGAGACAAGTCACGTAGTTGCAGTCTTTGTAGTTTGACTGCCTGGGCAGTGTTTCCCTGCTGAGCTGTGGTGAAGGGAAGATGGCCACCATCCCCTGTAAAATTAGTGACCTCGTGCAGCGATACATTGCTGTCCCCTTCAAGCACCATTAGCAACTTGCACTGGATCTCATCCACCGTATCAAAATGGTGACCCCTCAGTTTGAATTTCACAAATCCGGTGAGCAGGGCAGGTGGGGAACGACAGTTGTGTTGATGGGGCCAAAAGACTGAAATGTGCCACAGGTGTCCTCCCTCAGACACCACAGAGCGGTGAAGTAGGACTTGGTGTTGACAGTCTGACCCTGGGAGGATGAATTCATGGTGGACAACCCTGCAATGTCAAAGAAAAAGACGAGCATGACACGTCATCTTTGATCTTGGAGACTGCAGCTGTTAACACTGCTGTTTGGTCTGGGTTATAGCCATACACCCAACTGTCATCACCACTGGATTAACCTCAACATGAAGGTCAGGTCATCTTGGACACGTTGATGGAGACAGAAGTGGTCTGAGTTTCCTTGTTGTACGTTGCACTCAATGTAATCTATAAAAATCTAAAATCTTAAATATTCACTTAAGGGAACAAATGGAACATAAGACTTTAGTGGAAAACCAAAAACTGTATCTTGTGTTTTCTTTGGATTAATAATGAAAATAATGCAGTCATGGTTAAAATGAACAAACGCTGATGGTGAAAAGGGAATGGGAAATTAACTGTGGTCTCTTGTGTTCAGGTCACACGCTTTCATTGAGCCATCCATCCACCCTGAAATCCTCCCTTAAAGGTTTGTGGTGCCGGGAACAATGTTGAGCTACTAAAAACGGGAAGTTAATTACTGCTCACTGTGATAGGTCAAAGGAAGTCTCTAAGTCTCAGTAAGTGGATTGTCACAGTATTAAATGGAAAACAACTGCTACCTGGAAACAGGAGAATGAATCTAAAAACTTCATTTATATAATAAATATCAAGATTAGATACATTTGGTATTTTTGTTGGTTTATTTGTGTGTTTGTGTTCTCATGACTTACCCCTTATATAAAATAAATAGAATAAATATCTGAGTGGAGATGGTGACAGAAAGAGGATTGGCTCTGTGTCTGCAGAGAGGTCAGAGAGGACGTCTGAGTGAGATGGAATGAGATGGAAAATAGAGAGCACAGATATGTGTGCCATTTCTGCTAGGTTTATTCACTGCAGGTGGAGGATAGCAAGGAGGTAACGGATGGAGACAGTGTGGCAGCATCAGAGAGCCAGATGTCACATCCAGGCAACGGGGGTTTCTTGATTGTGGAGAAGTGAAGTGAGTCACGCTGAAGGGTTTGTGTATATTTAGAGATGACCTCGGCAGCAGTGGAGTCACACTTTGAGAGGAGGAGTACTCCTCATCCAACTATGATGGTGAAGCAGGTACTTACAGCAACGTCCATCTACTCGTCATTTCAATAAAAGATGTGTGTGTGTGTGGGGGGGGTAATAAAAGGATGATGGGCAGGGTTGCAGCTAATCAGCTAATAGTTGTTTTCATTTTATTATTTCATGGACTCATCGTTTAGTCTTTAAAAGATGTCACATGTCTTGTTTTTTTTCATCTAACGGTCCAAAAGAAGAAGATATTTAATTGACCAGGCATAGGCAGCAAATTCTCACTCTTTAGAAGCAGGAACCATTAAATCGTTGGCATTACTGGTTCAAAAATGACTGAATCAATCCATTCTCAAAGCAGTTAATTAATTATCTGTTGATCAGCTAATTGGTTGACCTAGTGATTGTTGATTGTAATGATAGATAGCTCACACCATAGTTACTGCAGGCATTGCTGTTTAATTAGGAAAAGGTTGGATTGAATCATTTTGTGTTACTGATTCAGGGCCAGGAAATAACCATTTAAGATAAGATAAGATAAGATAATCCTTTATTAGTCCCACAGTGGGACACATTTGGTTGTTTGACAGTAATCAATTGTTCCAGGCAACAGAACACTAAAAATAAACAGGTCTCCCTGCCATAGCTCTGAAGCTCTTAACTATAGAAATATATAGATATGTTGTCCTTCAAGTGCTAACTTTGATAGAGAGTGCACAGAGTCTATTACAACCAATGGCCACAAAAATAAAATAAAGGATAAAAACTGATCTCAACTTGACTAGGGGTGTAACGATTCAATCAACTCATGATTCGGTATGAAACTTGATGCAGAGCTCAAGATTTGATACACTTATGATACATCTAAGGATATCTGAAGGAAGAATGAAAATCTGAATCAGAATCAGAACAAAACAAACTAACTAACTTATTGATTCCCTCTCAGTGTAAACTGCAAAATAAAACCTATTTCTCAATCTCTTGCCACACAACCCAGTTCACAGTGTTTTGCTTACTGTAAATTAAATTCATCGGTTAAAATGTAAAAATAAAATCTTTCTCGCAGTTATTCTCTTATTTTGCAGACTACAGTGCAAAAGAAGGGATACCGTATTGACCATAATATAAGACAATATCTTTTCCCCTGGTACAAATTACATTTCCATTTATTACAACCGAAAGTAACTGTCACAGATGTTGAGTTGAGAAATGTGCATCTGCTGTCTGTATCCACAGTTAAATACTACAAAAATATAAAACTCATGCTGAGGCCCCAAAGCTTCTAAACATGCAGACATGGAGAGAGTTTCCATGAGATGGAAATATAAAACATCAGCGTAGAGCTGAAAATAGGTGATACAAAACACAGATGTTAAAGATTTTTATGGTGGAACTGAAAGGAACAAAGAGTGCTGTATCAGTGGGATGATTATTCTGTCAGGTTATAGTTTGACTCTTTTTGAAAACACAGCTTTGAATCGACCCAAGCTGTCTGATTAGTCTCACCTCACAACAGTTAAACTGCAGTCGATGAGGATGCCATCAACAGGGAGAATGAGTTACTGTATTCCAATAATGGAAAACGGGTGAAACGCAGTCAGCTGGTCTCATCTTTGACTCGTGTTTCATAGGTTTTTCTGTCAAGAGCAGAAAGAAGAAACTCATCTGTGCAGGAGCAGCAGTGACTGATGTTTTGGTTTTGTAACAGAGTGTTTAGGAGGAGACTCCATATATTGATGTCATTCACAGATGCTGGATGTTGTGAAGTGGTGTCACTAGGTGTTTTTCCTTGTTCAAACTCTGTCTTGTTGGGTTGGACGATGTTACATTTTTTATACTGATAAACCTTCCCCACGTTTTCATGCAGTATCATTAGCTGATTAAAAATCACATGGCAGGGTGTAGAAGGAGCACTAATTGCTGCTACACCATTTCCTGCAGACATAAAGTTGATGTCGTGGTCACAGCTCAAAATCCTACCACACCGTGCAGTGTCTCTCCTGCCGGGTTGCTGACACTGTCAGGTGGTTTTAACTCACCATAACACCTGTAGTTTCTGCTTTAGCCTGTGCGTGTTCCCATGGCGAGCATGCAGCTATCAGCAGACAGGCAGAGTTTACATGACATAAGTTGAGTCAAGGTCTTCACAACTGATGAATTGAAGAGTTGAATTTTATGTGGCAGCCTTAGATACTATACATCCATACATATCTCCTGTGACTGATACATTATTATATCTAAGATTAAATTGATAACTATTGTTATTCAGGTTAGGGAAAGATCCTGGTCTGGTTTAATACAGAAAAAGTTCACAGGCACTGTCATGACTGAGCTAGAAACCCCAGAAGCAGAACACAGATTGCAAGACAAACAACGTTTATTTAGGAAAAGGTGGTGTAAAGGGGTCAGGATGGTGCTGGTCCAGAGAGGGGTGCCGCGGCAAGTGAAGGAGTCCAGGGGTGGAGAAGGGTTGGCAGGTGGGCTGGCAGGCAGGCAGGAACTAGACAAAGACAACAAGGTAAGTAACAAACTGACTAGCAAGGCAAAGAGGAGCCGAAGTTCTCTCAAGACAAACCATGTACTGGAGTGACGATCCGGCAGGGAATGAAGGCAGGAACAGGGCTTAAGTACATCCTGGGTGACGAGCTGATGGGAAACAGGTGAGCTTGATTGTAGAGGCACGGCAGGTGTGGAGTGGCAGAACCAGCAGGAGAGACAGAGAGCAAGGGGGAGGGGCAGGCAACACAGAGACAAACAAACAGACACTGACAGGCAGGTCAGGGAGCTGACCTCGTGACAGGCACAACCTGTTTATTACATATAATGTCTTAACTGGCTCTTAACAGTTTGCTCTGCTGCTGTGTCAGGCAGCCATGTTGAAGTCTAATATTTCTAAATTGTCTGGTAAAATGGGAAAAGTGGTCCAGGGATTTTGGGAATTATCAACCACTGTTGTAGACAAAAAAAAAAAAAAAAATCATTTTCTGCCCTCACTGCAAACCCCCCACCCCCACTCCTACCCACCCACAAATTTGCACCCTCAAAAGTTTGACCCTGAACTACAGAAACAAACAAGGCAATCAGATTTGTGTAACAATGACTAAGGGTCCCCAGAGCAGCCAAAATTACTGTCAAACAGCTTGAGGAGCTGTGTTCCAAAATGAGAAATGTACAAGCACGAACGCCTGGAGAATAAAAGTGAAATTTCCTGGCCAGAGTCTCTTTCTTTCCCATTCTCACTGCACCTTGTTACAAGATAAGAGCCGGCAGTAGAGCTTCATTAGAGAATATCTGCCTCAGTGAGTCAGTATTTGAAGAAAGGTGACATTGTCTAACATTTTACTGTCTGAGGTGTCTTCATATCACCCCTCTCTGGTATTTCTCCCATCGGTGGCATTATAAAAAGACAGAAACTTGAATATTTTTCACCCTGCAGATGTGAACTGCTCTCTGGTGTTCCACTCAGGAATGAGCAGAGTTTAAACACACTTTGCTGATGAGCTGCAACCAGTTAAAAAAACATTGGATCAAAACTGGGTTTTTAATACCAACATCCATCAAGTGTCACTGTGGAAACAAATTCTCAAATTTCTGATTTAATACATTTTGTCTCATTATTTCCTGATTATTTCAGTGTGGCTTTAAATGCCAGACTTTGACATAATTTGTAAATATATATGATTGTTTTGTCCCCTTAATCTTGACTGCAATCATGTATTCAAACATCACAGTTTGAAGAGTTTGAATGAGTACAGTACTCACCTTTACAACCACAACAACCACATGTTACATGGCGCTCAAAGGTCAAAGTTAAGCTAACAAAACATGTTTTTGGCCATAATGCAAGAATTCACACACTAATTAACTACAACTGGACTGGTTGCCAGAGACATATGACCAAAGGTAATTGCAGTTTACCCCTTTACACCTTTCTGCAGTAGTAATTTTGGATCTGATTCAAATACTGGAGCTCCTGATCTACAAGTCTGAGTTTAATGAGCTTTAAACATTAATTTAATGCATAAAAATGTTGAGGTAATTAAGTAAGTGTAATTAAGGAGCCTTTGATGAGCCTACAATTTCACTGGCAGTTGTGATGATTCTTTTCACCCATAAACAATCTTCAGCAGAGTCCAGTCCAGGCAGCAGCTTGGAGAGAGACTTTGTAGCAGGGGAAAAGGGGTGACAGGAAAAAGGAAATGACATGCTGAAAAGGTACAAGGAGGAGTCACACCTGGGAGCTGATGAGGGAGGGAAGTTCACACAAAGGAGTGAGACTGGAAGGAGGTTTGAGACTGGTGGAGTGAGAGAAAAAAGGAAATGTGAGAGAAAACAAAAAAAGGACTAGTAACTTGGATAAAATATGGATTTACATGGTCTTTTACTGAGAAGTTTGAGATGGAATGTTGAACCTGTGGAACTAAGACTGTAGGAGGAGAAAGGGGAACCCTGGAGCAGCCGGACCTGCTCGGTTTTCTAAGGCTTCTCTCTCCAGGTCAGAGGACCTTTTCATCATCCACACCCCAGATAAGTCCCTTCACCACCCAAACTGTCCTGGCTTCTCCCATGCTCACCCGAATGCATTTCTGAGACTCTCCCTCTCTCTACCCAGAAACACTCACACACCTACATACACCCTGAACTGAACTGAACTGAACTGAACAGAACTGGACTGAGTTGATACATTTTCCCATATTCATCCATTCATACCTTCACCCTCCTTAAGTGACTGTACACCCCAAATGGACTCACACACACTCTTACCTGCATCCATACCCCCACTGGTTACAGGACTCTCTAAAGACTCTGCAGCTGATTCAAAATGCTGCAGCACAATTACTGACAGGAACTAGGAAAAGAGACCATATTTCTCCTGTGTTAGCCTCTCTGCATTGGCTCCCAGTCAAATCCAGAGTAGAATTCAAAATCCTCCTCCTCACTTACAGAGCCCTTAATGGTCAGGGACCATCTTACCTTAAAGAGCTCATAGTCCCCTACAATCCCACCAGGACTCTGTGCTCCCAGAATGCAGGTTTACTGGTGGTTCCCAGAGTTTCTAGGAGCAGAATGGGAGGCAGAGCCTTCAGTTATCAGGCTCCTCTACTGTGGAACCTTCTCCCAGTTTGAGTCCAGGAGGCAGAAACACCCTCTGTACCTTTAAGAGTCGGCTTAAAACTTTCCTCTTTGATAAAGCTTATAGTTAGAGTTGGCTCAGGCTTGAACCATCCCTTAGTTATGCTGCTATAGGCCTAGACTGCTGGGAGATTTCCCATGATGCAATGAGCTTCTCTCTCTCTCTCTCTCTCTCTCTCTCTCTCTCTCTCTCTCTCTCTCTCTCTCTCTCTCTCTCTCTCTCTCTCTCCCTCCCACAGTATGGATTCATATCCCTGTAGAGTCTGATCTGTGATGAAGTCTCCTGCTGCTCCTACAACTCCACTCAACACCTGCTGCTAGAATTAGAAATTACTTACACTGCTATTAGTTGTATTGCTGTGTTAGCAGTTAATACTTTAATTATCATTACTATCATTACTACTGCTGTATTATTGGCATCACCTTACGTTTTATATGGAACCTGTGTTATGCTATGTTCTTCTCTCTTCACCTGTGTTAAAAAGTTGACATTATTTAGCTACAGTTGACCTACCACTACTGACATTGCTAATCTCAATTAAAGAAAGCAACAAATGCAAAGCAGCTGACGTTACCTGAATGTGTATAATAATGAGGAGACATATAAGGTTTGAAGAGAGATTTGTTAGTGTTGGAGCTTAATGAATCTAAGTAATTTGGCAACCAGAAAATCCAAAATGGAACTGGCAATCAGAAACAAAACCTGCAAATTTATAAGCATAAATTACTGAATTTATTGATCTCCTTGAAATTATAAGACACTGATTCATTCTTATCCACAAGTGTAACATTATTTCAGTCTGATATATAAATGTGCTATGGTTTTACAGTAGCAGCTACTATGCAGTTGTCTGCTTCCCTCAAGTACGATAGCTTTATAAAATAAAACTTCTACTCTCTATGATCAGGTCAGATATATTCTCTACCTCATTGTTGTAGCACTTTATTGAAGTTTATCCCAGTTAAACCAAGTTAAATATTTAAAACCCAGAGGAAGATTTTTAATGGCTGCACATTTAAATCAAATGGAAACATGGATCTCTTGTGCATTATTTTGCACACAATTACTTCAGTCTGAAATATCTGATGTCTTTGAACACTCCGGGAGCTTGACTATAGTTCAGAATATATGAAACTTTTGTGGTTCACATTATAATTTAATGGTGAATTCATTATTTCACATTACAGAATACTGAGGCACTAAAACATATCAGAAAGAAAATATGTGGAAAAGTGTCCTGGATGGTACGAAGCAAACATGGCCACCTGAAAGTGACCACATCCAGCATGTTTGTGACGGACAGCCCGGGCATCACATTAGCTGCTTGGACAGATGTTTGTCTTCTGCTGCCCAATGCCCGGATCTAAAGGTTTGACTCTGTTCCCAGAATGCCACCTCAGATCCAGCAGCTAACACAGCTGGCAGCACAGAATGAGTTGGACCTGACATATGCACTGGGCTTCACTAAAACTGCTCACACACAACTGCCCCTCTGACTGGAGCCACAATGTGTCAGAGTTTGAACCAGAGCTGCAACTGGCGGTCGAATTATATCAGGACTACAGCAAACCATGGTATTTAATGCCACAAAAAAAAACACAAAGTATCACTGGAGAAAAAACAAATGCCGCTACCACTAAATGATCAGGACATATTTGGAAATAGAATAGAATAGAATAGGCTTTATTGTCATTGTACAGTGGGGTACAACAAAATTGTGGGTGCTCGACGCAGCAAACACTGCACTGTAGAAAATATATACAGGAAGATACAAAAATACAAATATACACAAAAAAGATATCAAATTTACACAAAATACAAAATTTACACAATGACAAGTTTAAAAACAAGTTTACATAGGAGACATTTAAATAGACAGAGAAAATGCATGGCTTGTGCAAGAATAAAGTTTAAGGTACAAGGTGGTTGAGTAGTGTCCTTGGCTCTGTGTGTGTGTGTGTGTGTGTGTGTGTGTGAGTAAAGTAATCAAATATTTGGAAGGTACAAACATTTTTGGAAAGTGAGGACATTTTTTGTGGGTTCAGATATTTTTGTTAAATATTAAAGTGAGGAGACAGTGTATATACACTACTGATACTACTGTCATTTTCCAGGATAGAGAATGACAAATCCTAAAATTAATATACACTGATGAACAGCATCTTTGCTTTATTTTTTCTCCCTTCACCTCCTGAAATAGTGAACATGAAAGCGACTCGTCAGTCTTGACCCTTCACCTCGTCCCAGGGAGAATAATTTTCTGCCTTTTCAACCCAATCATGGTCATCAAAGACATAATCTATGCCATCCACTGCCAGCAACCACAAGTAGCAAAGAGACTTGGGGAAAAAAGAAGCAGGAACATAAAACATCAGATATTCAGCATTATCTGTGCATGAGCCCAAGTGTTTTCACTGCCAACACCCTTCAGACGAGACCCAGCAGAACAGAACCGGCCCCAAAATCACTATAAAGCTTTGGTTGGTTTCCAACAAAGCCCTGAACACATTCCTGTTTGGCAGCAACAAGGCCAGTTTATTTGTGATTATGGGCTCTCTGTGTCTTTACAATTAGACTTTTGAATTTGTCAGCAAGTCTCCCAAGGTTCAGAGGGAGTGAGATTCACTTATAAAAGGTGGGGAAAAAAAACTTTGGATTCAAGTAAGGAAAGTGATAAAAGTGTAGTTCGGTTTTTTAACACTGCTTGGGAGGCTCATGGTGATAAAACTCAACAGAGATTAAGAGATTCTTGGCCTTCAAAATATTTTAAAGTTTCAAAATAGAAACATGGATTGTGTGTCACACTGGGTTTTGTGTATAAAGCTTTAGGTCAATGTCTTTCTTCCTTCAGTATTTGTCATGTGCTGTATTAGCCTGATGATTTAGCAGTCAGTGAAGGATAAAATAAAGCAATGACTTGCAACAGGAGAGCCTCTGATTCATTCTCCCAAATGAATCAGGGAAGGGGAGGCAGTTGCTCTGTGGAAACAATATGGCCTCCAACCTTCTTCCTCTTAAGGAGCGTCATGATTGGACTGGGAAAGACATTTTGATCTACTAACTGGTAAGGCAGATATTTTATTGATTTGAAATGCTGTAGTGTTACATGCCAGTAGTTGATCAATATACTCTAGTGTACCGCCGCTAGATCTCTGGCATATTAGCTAGTACAGGCAACATATAGAACAAAACATGCAGAACATGATTTATTCTGTTGTCGTCGTCATTTTAGTGATTTTATTGTATTTTATTTTTTGGAAAATTCACGTAGCACCAAAAATATAACCTTGGTCTGTTTCTGGGTTTGGCTCTCAGTTTCAGGTCAGTGCAGAATTCCATTTCAGTTCAGTTAGTTGACATAAATCCTTAATATTATAGTAACTACTGTATTTGTGAAGTCAATTGTGTTTATTTAGTTCAATTTTTAAAATTTATTTATATTGCACCAAATCATAACATACATTATCTCAAGGCACTTTTCATGTGTAAAGTCACAATTTTGCTTAGAAAGGCTTTACAAAATCTCTACAATCATATATACAGTAAACCTTAGAGAAGATTAGAGAAGGAAAAATTCCACAAAAAATAAAGAAGAAACCACCTGTAGCCAACCAGTACTTTCATTAATTCAGATGACTTGGTTGACTTTTACAGCTCTGTTCCTGCTGAAGTCTTGACCTTATGTGAACCTAAACATTGAGACAACTGAGAAGACCTGCATATCCGCAGTTTCCAACACTTCACTGAATGTCTATGACTCTTACACCGAGTGATGTATTCAGTCCCGGGGATAACAACTGTCATGTACATGATTTTAAACACGTTTTCCTCCAAAATGAATCTGTGGAAACTTTGGGATCTCCACACATAAATTTGTTGGATTGATCCAGTGTTGGATAAAAATGGACTGGAGGCTCTGCCAGGGTTGAAGAGGTTAAATTGTGTGGTATTTTATTGTTCTCAGATGAATCCATGATATAAAAGAATAATAAAAGTACAGTTTCCAGGTGATAAACCAGCAGCAGAGCAGAGGAATAGATGGTCTGGTTGTAACCGGGAGGCCAGCTCATATAACAGAGCCGTTGCTCCACCTCAGCTCTTAAGCTGAGCTATTTATTCAAAGCTGCTGAAAATAAAACTGAAGACAGCTGCCTGTAAGTGCAGATTTTGCACATGGAAAGTTGTATATCAAACCTTATAGGTTTAACCACAGTGCATAATACATATACAAAGTCCAGCTATAACAGCCTTTTAAGTTTTCTTGTGAAAGTGACAAACAAAACATGGCTGAAGTTTTATTGAAATTGAGTACTGACCAAATCCACTGAATTTATTTTAGAATAAAAAATGGATTTATTTTTGCAGAGGAGTTTCTAATGCTCTGTCCTGCTGATACACAGTATGTACATTAGGGTGTACGTGTCTGAATAACCCAGTTCAGAAAAGTGCCAACCCCAAAATGAAGAGATAAATGGACAATGTTTTAACCCAATGCCAGCAGAAACTGAACAAATACTTTTATTATTATTGCATGACTTGTTTTGATGAATTTTATTGGATTCTACTTGGTAAACTCAGGAAGTCAGTATATGAGACAAATATACAGAAGCTGCCTGTTTTTGTTTTTAAGTGAGAACCTGCCTTGAACTTTTATGGACTGTCCTCAGGTGATTTTAAAGTAGTAGGTGTAAAAAGAAAACAATAAAATATTAATAATAAGCTTTATATATATTTATATATAACAACAGCCACCTCAGAGTGTTGCAGAATCATGCTCAGGACGGTCAGTTATTTTAGTCTTTATGAGTTAAAAAATACTAAGGTCCAAAGTTCATCCTTGTCCTTGCACACTGCAGCTGAGATACTACTGATCTTTGACAGAAATAAACCAAATAACTACCGATTGATTCTCCAGATTATACAGCTCACATGCACTTGTCACTTTAATGTCGCCTCTCTTCCACCTGTCTATACTTTATTACTGTACATATATATTCTTTAATATCTTATTCTACATTTTATCATATTTTAGTTTTATTCTTTGTTCAGACTCTTGCTAATCTGAATTTATACCACAGGAACCAAGTCTTATTTTATCTTATTAATCAATAAAACTCAGCTAATTCATACTGAAATGAATAATTAGTTGCAGCCCTAAGTATAATGCCCCACCTCTAAACTACAGCCTCAGAAATGACCACTGCAGATATATTACAATGCATTGAGGTATACAGTATAGTAGCACTACATGTACTACATGTACTTCAACCTTAATTCTAAATAATTTAATCTCTTCACCTTGAAGAAAATGTGGGTTAAAAGAAACAGCATCTCTGACACAACACTGAAAATTAACACAAAACTTTTTCTCAAGAAATAAAATCAGTTTGTAGGTTTAACTTCTGCTCGTCTTTCGCCTCCTCGTCCTCATCTGTACCCTGCAGACCGCCATCCCATGTTTTAAAGAGGCAGCAAAAGAGGCTGCTGCTAATGTTTCACCTGCTGCTGCTGCTGGCAAAAAGTTGTGTTGAATACAAATTGGAGATCAACAAAAGGAAATATTACCTTTCCTGTCCTTTGCCTCTCATTCCTCTTCACCTATACATCTATCTCTCTCTCTCACACACACAGTCTTCTTTGCCCTTGATGTTTCTCTATTCCTGTTCCTGCCTTCCAGCTTCAGGTTAGATCAGGTGAAATGGATATCTGCTCTCAACAACTGACGCAGGTATCGAAGAAGAAAAACAAAACAAGATTCAGATGATTCGATACGAATCTGAGTAACACATATATGGTTCTAGTTTTGTTTTAAAAAGCAGAAAACTTTATTGGGAGAGAAACTGAGAGTCAGTGCTGTGAGAATATATGGAAAAATAAAGCAACTAAAAGAGTGGGTTACAAACAAACTGTCAAAAATCAGAAAATCTTAAACACTCAATCCAACATTGGTTATCAACTTTTATGTCTGTTACCATAGCAACTGACTCTACTTTTCTCATCTCATCTCGCCAAGTTATTTTTGTAACCCATTAGATTTGTCAACAAATGGAACAAAAACAATGAATGGACACTGAACTTGGAGACAGATGAGTTAGAAGTGTTGGTAACATCGGCAGGAAAATTTCCAACAGGGCTATTTGTGGAGATGAAAGAGAGAGAGAGTGTGCTCTGCCATATCTGCTGTTAGGAGAGGCAGGTGAGCCCCATGAGGCTGGGTCAGCCTCTCCAAAGCTACTCATGGCTGTTTGGCTAACTGCAGGATCACAGCCCAGGTAGCACATTGTTAAGCTGATCAATGAATAAGTTCCACCTGTTGAAATTTTGTTGGCTGTGTAAAGACAATAAAAGAGCAGCCATATGGATTAAGGATGTCATTTTATCTGCTGTCCATCCAGAATAAACGTCCAGAAATCCATTTAGAAATCAAAGATAAAGAGGGTGCAGAACTTCATTCAGAATCCTCATGTTTTTAAGTTTTGTTCAGTATCACAGTGATCCAGTGACTGTTGCGTGTACATTTATGGCTACACTTCAAACAGGAAGTGCCAGTAGCTAATTTGACATACTTTTAATGGGGACAATTTGACAAAACGAATGAAGAAATTATGCACATAACAGCTCTGGATGGGATTTAAATCACTGACCAGGGCAAGAGACCTTAAACCACCCTACCTCTATTACAGAGAGAAATCAGGCTGCTAGAAATGTTTTGGTTAAATGTGATTGTAAAAGTTAATGTAGAGTGGATGTTGCCTCTTTCAGGAAGGTAACACGTTGCAACTGATGCATACTTTTACTTGTCATTATTCACTGAAAGGTAAATGAGGCTTAAAACCGCTGCTCTAAAGGTTAGCGAGCTAGCGAGGATAGCTGGTATAAACACCTTTACAGTTTCTGTCTCCTAAAGAGAAAAGCCTTAACAAGTGAGTTTCCAGATCCTAAAGGCAGCAGAGGAAGAGTCAGGGTGGAAGATGGCTTCTGTCGTTTGATGGTAGAGCTCTTCTCCCCAGAGTGTTTGCCCCACTGATTAACAATTTTCTCTCATCTGTCTTCTACTGGGCTAATTAACTGGATGATTAGTAGAACTGATATATGGACACTGTAGATGTAAAAGCAACCCAGAGCCCATGCTGTGACTCTCTTTGAAGATTCACAATATATGATTCAAATCCTCTGAGATGCAAACTCTGTATACTGAGGCAGAGATTGACCAAAACCCTGCCACTTGTATCAATTTTCAGACAAACAATTCAACATTAGCATAATGCCATCTTAAAAACAGAGGCAGAGTTGAATTCAAATAAGCATGGCATTAAAAATACATGGAATACAGACCAGGCAGTAAATATCAACTCTCTGTGCTGTTAAAACAAATCACACTGCCTGAGAGCTGTTCGAGCAGGAGGATAATAGAAACAAAGTTTGTTGTGAATATGATCATTTTAAACAGACAGTCAATCAAGAACAGGGGCTGAAAAAACACTCACATCCTTCACTCTGAGTAAAAATGTAGCTTTTCAGGGTCCAATTTGCATAATTTCAGCCATCTTTCCTATAAGATATTACAAGACTGTGTCATTTAGCCAAACACATTGTAAACAATCCCCAGTTTTACCATGCCAAGATCAGACTTTCTGTTTTGCTGCGACCGTAGTTGTGTACACGCCCAGGCTCGGTTCCAATTTGGATAGTGACAGAAGAACATAGCATAATACGGATTCCATGTAAAAAATGTAAAGTGATACCAGTAATATAGTAGTAGCAATGATAGTAGTGATAACTAAAGTATTAATTGCAAAAGTGGAAATAAAACTATAAGCAGTACTAGTAATTTCTAATTCTAGCAGCAGGTGTTGAGTGGAGTTGTAGGAGCAGCAGGAGACTTGTCATCACAAAATATAATATAATTAAGTTGCAGTGCAGTATTTTTTCCTAAGAATGGATGTGCAAAAACTGTGAGTGAAGTATATAGGAAATATTGTACAACATTACAACATGTGCTACTGTTAGTGAATCAAGTGAATAGATAGTCCCAGTATTTTCAGAATGTGTGTACAGGTGGCAGTGTTCATCTGACACACGCAGGTGAGTTGTTGTACAGAGCTATGGAGAATGGCAGGAATGATTTCCTGTAGTGTTCCTTGTGACAGCAGAGCTGTGTCTGTAGTGTTTCATGAAGGGGGTGGGAGGAGTCGTCCATGATAGAGAGCAGTTTTTCACTGATCTCTTGTCCCTCACTGACTCAAACGTCTCCATCTTGTGTCCAATGACAGTCCCAGATTTGTGGATTAGCTTGTTGAGTCTGTTGGCATCTCTGGCGCTGATGCTGCTCCGCCAGCAGACTACAGCAAAGTGGATGGCACTAGCAACCACAGACTGGTAGAAGATCTCCAACATTTTGTTGCACACATTGAAGGATCTGAGCTTCCGCAGGAAATAGAGTCTGCTCATCCCCTTCTTGTACACAGCATCGGTGTTGGTGCTCCAGTTCATTCTGTCATTCAAGTGGACACCCAGATATTTGTAGTCCTCCACAGTTCCAAGCTCCTCACCCATGATGGTTATGGGTCTGGTCACAGTCCTAGTCCTCCTAAAGTCCACCACCAATTTCTAAGACACCCCACCACCTGCAGAGTCATCAGAGAACCTCTGCAGATGGCATGTTTCAGTGTTGTACTGAAAGTCTGAGGTGTATAGAGTGAACAGAAGTGGAGACAGGGCAGTCCCCTGAGGTGCTCCTGTGTTACTGACCACCACGTCAGACAGGGAGGACCCCAGCTGCACAAACTGTGGTCTATCTAGAATGAGATCTATTCCAATATGGGATATGAATCCATACTGATGGAGAGAGAGAGAGAAGCTCAGTGCATTATGGGAGCCTGGAAGCCTGAGCCAACCCTAACTATAAGCTTTATCAAAGAGGAAAGTTTTAAGCCGACTCTTAAGGCTACAGAGGGTGTTTCTGCCTCCTGGACCCAAACTGGGAGAAGGTTCCACAGTAGAGGAGCCTGATAACTGAAGGCTCTGCCTCCCATTCTACTCCTTGGAAACTCTGGGAACCACCAGTAAACTGGCATTCCGGGAGCGCAATGTCCCAGTGGGATTGTAAGAGACTATGAGATCTATGAGGTAAGATGGAGCCTGACCATTAAGGGCTTTCTACGTGAGGAGGAGGATTTTAAATGCTCCAGCATCCTGTGATGGCCAGTTGTTGCTGCAGAGGGCACTGTTGCTGCTTACATAATGTTGCTTTACAGTAAGACCAGTTTGGCCTTCAGTTAACGTTGAGTGCATCGTGTCTTCTTATCCCATAAGTCCCCAAGAAAATAAAAATAAAAAAATTATTAAAAAAAACAAAAAAACAAAACAGAGATGTGTTACATGTGATTAATTTAGTCTGTTTTATATCCCCATAAACTAAAATAACAGCCAATTCATTTTCTCTGGATCGACAAATCTGTGTGTCCAGTTATTGACGGCAAAAGAAAACTTAAACCAAATGACTACATGAATTTACTTTAGTGTTTACAATTCTCTTTTAATCGATGGATGGAGCTGAAAAACAGTAGACCCTCTATTTATTTTCCTATGTTTACTAATCATTAGTTTCCATTGTCTGTCATTATTAGTCAGGCTTTGCTTTGATGTGGCTGCAGAGATCTCAGATTGGGTTGGAGGCAGCATGTTATTCAACAAAAAATATTCTCCATGAAAGCAGCAAACACTCTGAGCAAATTATCTCTTGACTAGCACCAAATCATCATCTATTTCTCTGGGCCTGGACTTTGATGCTAATCACAGCATTAGCCTGCTCTGCTCTCTATAGTAAAATAAATTCAGAGGTATCAGTTCAGCTCATTTCTACATCTGACGAGTGAGTGATTTTTTTCTCCATTTTAAGTGGCTGTCCCTCTCCCTCTTCTCACCTGCCTGCCACCTCCTCCATTTCCTGTGAAATTGCCCCGTGCTCTGTGGGGATAAAGGACCCCGGGGCTCGTAACGGCCTGCAGACATTTTATCACATCTTCTTCGCTTTTCTCAGCCTCCATCAGTCCTGCTCTCTGTCATCTGTCTCTGTCTTTATTACTCTCTCTATGCTCAGTCTGACTCGACATGGCAGGTTGAATGCTGTCATTAAGTGCTGTAATCTAAAATAACAAATTATGCAAACACTGAGAGGAGATGGAGAACAGATTAGTCCAGATTGTAACATACTAATAAAATAAAAGACTGCATGGAGGAGAAGCAAAGCTGGTGAAAGCGGGAGGTCATACAGTCTATCAGTTGTCTTAACAGTTTTCTTAATCAGCAGCATCATAACAGTGATGGTAATTATGGTTCTTTGAAGGGATCATATGGCTCTGGTTATTTTATTCATGGATGCAAGGTCACAGGAACAATTTCACCAGTGAATGAATTCATGGCATGAATCGCAAATGAGTGTTTATGTTCATTAAGATCATCCACAGTTTCTATATTATCACTTTTAAAACAAAAGTGCATTCATGGAAGATTAAAATGGAGGGTGGATAACTGACAGTGGAGGATTAGTGCCCCTTTGTAGCCACTGGACAATGCATATGTTGTCCATCTTGAAACTGGAACATCAATACAACTGAAAGCGCTAGTATCTACAGCTGTTATTTCAGTGTGCCACACACATATTTAACAACATTTGGTTAATACAGGTGTTTGTTCGGTCAGCATTAAAGGACTCAGACAGACAGGTGGATGATTGGAAAACACCTGAAAATGGAGAAATAGAAACATGTGAGAAAAATAAAACTTAAATCTTAAAATAAAACAGTTCAGTTTCTCACTGTATAATCACTTGTGTAAGATGGTGTGCTGCCAATTTGCCAGCTCATTTTGTGTCATGGAATAAAAGAACATGAGTGATGGCGAGCGGTGTGCAAATGCACATCATTCTAGTAACCTTTCAAATCTAATTTATTGCCTTCTTTTAAGACACAGGCAAGATTTAAGGCACTCAAACATGATTACTCATTGCAGGAAACCTACATGGGCCCTATTCTCCTTCTGCAGCTTCACCTGTGTGCTCCTTGATGGATTATGTTCCATCTTGAAATGCAGAACTCTCTGAGTGTGACAAACAGCACAAATAATTTACGTGCCTGCCACTCAGCAGGCCACCTGTCTGTATGTTTGTATGACATCTGGAATAATAATTTTCTGAACGTTTTAACAATGTTGCTAATGCCTGATCATGTCACAGCAGTTAGTCACTGTGATCTCATAGAACATGTTTTTGGCCTTTTGAACGCAACATCTCAAGAATAACTGGAGGGAATTTCTTCATATTTGGCACCAACGTTCACTTAAACTAAGGGATGCACTGATTAGAGTTTGGTGGTCAAAGGTGAAATGTCAAGGCCACTGTGACTGCACAAAACACCTTTTGCTAATTAACTGCTACCGGACTGGTTTGCGGAGACAGCCCTTAAACAGAAATAGATTCATTTACAACAATCTGTTTCAGACTGATGACAAAATGAAAACTCCGACCAGGAGGTCAGTTTAAAAATAAACCCATGTTGTGAACTTGTCTGAACAGCAGTCAGTCAAATGAACTTGTGTTAAATACAAAGTTGAACCTTTGCCAGCTGCTGACTGACAGCCAGAACCAAACTAACCTCACCTGGAACTGGGAAACTAAATATAAGAAACAACGAAATGCTGAAAAATTGATGTTACCTGCTGTCTGTCCTTTGTCTCCTCACAGAATATCTTCATTAAAATGCTTTATGCTGTTTCTCCATTATCACTTTAACGATGACAGCCAGCTGCCAAATGTAAAGTTGTATTTCCTCCTGCGTCGCTGCCCCCAGTGTCAGGGTGCGTACCTGTGCTTGTAAAGCAGCATATGGCATGTGTTCACAAAAAATAAAATGTTCAAAGCCTCTTTGTCAGAGCCTGAGGCAAGTTCGGGATGCAGGGGGAGGTCAGCTGATTGTGGATTCACATCAGAGCCATGTGCTAAAAGGAGCGTTTCAACATTTTCTGTGCAGCATTTGGGACACCTCATAATGTCCAGATTAACAAAAAAAAAAAAAAGAACAGCATGAGTTTTTCTTTTTCTCAAGTTTGAGTTTCAGTTTCAGCTTCACAGAACTCTCTCCAGTAAGCTCAGGTGTCTTCACCTGTTCTCAACAATAGTGAAAGGTTGTAATCCTCAAAACAGTCAGTTAATCAGCAAATCAAAAAACAGACACAGATGGTGACCTGAATAAATGAGTAAAGAAACAGGATGAGAATCCCTCATCCAAAGCCTTTGCAGTCACCAGATCTCAACCTAGCTGAACACATATGGTAGATTTCGGACTGATGTGTCAGACAGCGCTCTCCATCACCATCATAACAACAAAAAAAAAAAGCGTTGTTAGTAAAGGAGGATTGTGGGGACTAATCATCTCACTAAGACATTTGGTTTTGGAGCAGCGGATTCAACAATTATTTTGACCAGTAGAAGAAAAGCTGAATGCTCGGAGTTATGGGTATAATGATGCACTCGATGCATCGCGATTCAGAGAACATGACAATTTGCACCATGATGCTTAAAATGTGCAATGTCACTGATAAAATGAGCACTGTGTCTAGAAGTAATCCTTTACACTTCTGTGTGTGATCGCAGGACTTAAACTTGAATAGATCTGAACTGATTCTCAAATCTTCTCACGGCCTCTGACAATGTTCAGTCAGATGTCTGTACACAGCTCGCTTTCCTACTGACCACTAATCAGCTGACTGAGTGACCGTAGCGAGTCGATCCCTCTCTCTCTCACTCTTATTGCTCTGGCATAATTATTTTCTCTGACAGATGTTTTTCAGGCTCATCATCTGTGACAGCTGTAACCCTCAGCTGTTTGACAGATATATTTAGTTTTATTTCTGCAGTAAAGATGTCAGGAGATGCTAGGAACTCGTTTTCACTCGTCATGAATTTATTTCCTCTGTGGCTGCTAGAGCATGTTACAGCAGCTTTACAAACTCCTGAAGGTTAAACTGAACTAACCAAACACCAAACAGGTTCATTAACTCTGAAAAACTCACTATACACAGACTCACAACAATTCCTAGCCTAGAAACATAATAAGGATACGTCGTGGACATGTTTTCAGGGCGTCTGTCCATCCCATCCTTGTGAACGCAATATCTCGGTGAGGGAGTTTCCTCAGATTCGGTACAAACAATCACTTGGACTCAAAGATGAGCCGATAAGATCTTGGTGGTCAAAGGAGTCAAAGATCATGGTCACTGTGACCACACAAAACACATGCCAATTAACTGCAACTGGACTGGTTATAAAAGGCATACAACCGCAAGGTGGCAAATTTAGTTTTCCAAAGACTTAAAATATAGAAATGCCAAACATACTAGACTTAAGGCAGTAATTGTTGGTGCCTGTGGTAACCATGGAAACCATGGATCAATCACGATTGGTTATATAATTCTGTTCTATCAGGTATTTTGTAGTGAGCTGCCTGCTGATGATGTAAATCAATATACCTTTTCATACCGCTTGTAGCTCCATCCTGAAGTACCCGATCAGAGGGCATTATGACCCATGCGGGGGGTTGGGGGTGTTGAGGGTGTTGAGGTGGGTCTTAGGGTTCTGTTGAGATCCATCATCTTGCTCCATTGCACGTCAACAGCCATTCTGGTGTGAGAGGGGTTTTGTTTTCCGATGCTCTCTCTGTTGTTGTTAGCATACAGTTCCTCCAGTGGTCGTTAGCTGGTGGACACCATATGGACTGCTTTAATCATTAAAACAGCACGCAGGAAATGACTCCATCCCTCCTGCTCTATTGTTCCTGCAGAGAAGAATCTAAAATGTCCTCCTGGGACATTCAAGCACTCATCTGCATTCATCAGGAGGGAGGGGTTGGTCAGAGGAGAGGTAGGGAGGAAAGAGGAAGGGAGAGGAAGAGAAGGAGAGGAGATGGGAAAAAGAGGGGATGGATGAGGGAAAATAATGCAGCAAAGATGAGGAAAAGAGACGGGAACCCTGGAAATCAAACAAGCACAGAGATGCTCTGTTAATACACTGTATTGTAGTGCAAAGCATTCACCACTAGGGGGTAGTCGTGATGCAGACAACATGTTTAAGGCAACAGCTGAGCCGAGAAAGATGGCGATATCGGGGAGGTTACAGGACTCCCTGTTTGGGAATACTTTGTGTTCAGATTTGATTACACAGCATAAACAAGCCTCTGTGCTCTGTTTAATATGAGAAAGTGGAAGTAAAAGCTCAGACTAAAAAACACTGTCACCCCACATCGCTCCAACAATTTGGCAATAAACATGGAGGATTCGCTCTGGAAGACCTGTGCTAATTGATTTTATTACTGGCTGGCTCAGGATTGAATTCTGTTTATATCATTCAGCCTTTTATGTAGAGATCCTTTTTCTGCCCTGTGTCTATTTGGTTAGCCCATTTTTATGTTTTCGGGTTGTCTATACATCCACCTCATTCTTGTGAACGCAATATCTCAGTAACGGCACGAGGGAATTTTTTTCTTCAAATTTGCCACAAACAATCACTTGGGCTCAAGGATGAACTGATTAGATTTTGGTGGTAAAAGGTCAAGGTTGGTGCCAGAAAACATGTTTTGGCCACTAATTAACTGCAACTGCTTTAGATGAATTTATGTTTATGACAATATGCGATAAAGTGATGTGAAACATAGACACTATAAGTATTCCTTTATTGAATATAAGATAAGAGAGGAAGGACACAAGCGAAGATTAAAGGACAGAAGGAGAGGACAAAGGAACAAAGGAATGCTGGGAGAGGAGAGAAAGTTGATGAAGGAAAGGATGGGAGAGGCTGACAGATTAAAAAAGGAAGTTTTGGAGAGACAGAAGAACAGTGTAAGAAGGAGGAAGAGTGAAATGAAAGGGGCAAAGAGCTAGTGGGATGGATAGAGTAAATGAAAGATGGGAGGAAAGAAGGGAATAAGAGGGGAGAAGAACTGAAGAACTCAAAAGAAGAAAAATAAAGGGAAAAAAACTGTGATGAAAGGGGCCAACAAAAAAAGCAAAAAAAAAAAAAAAACATGAAGGGAGGATAGCAGGAGTAAATAATTTTTCTCTGCTATGTGGTTTTCATTCCACTGGAACAGACCCATTTCTCTCTGCTTTGATGGAAAGAACACAGGGAGAACGAAAGAAAGAAAGAGGAGATAGAGAAGTGGTTTCCTTAAGATCTCTTAAACTGCTTATTTTATCAGATTACAGTAGCATAGGAAACCCTCTACTCAAAGTTAAATTTAAACAAATCCCTGCTGTATTCAAATGTCTTCTCACATTTACATTACATTAACTGCTGTCTGAGGAAAAATAGATTGCTTCGTTATGGAACCTACAGAGTTTAAACCATATTGAAGTGTCTCAAACTGACCAGGCTTGTATCTCTTGATTAAGGTGATTTGTTGTTTTTGGATCCATTAAACCAGCTGGTAGTCATCATGAGTTTGAGATGGACATTTTTCATTATTCCCTGACATTTTACAGATTATAGATTAGCAACAGCGCCCTCTGCAGCCACGAGTGGTGATTCATTCTTGGGCTCTGAAACTGAGGGGTTTAGTGGTTTTTCATGTACAGAAACCAAAGCCTATCAATCTGACCGGAGCTCCAACTGCATAGTCTCACTCACTAAACTGAAACACGGCCATGCACGGCCCATGATCCCTGACGTCTGGAGCAGGAAGTGCTGTTCCTGTAACAAACACACCAAACTCTGTTTATAATTCTTGATATTTCCATCAGTTCCCTGGATATTGGAGATGAACGCTGGTTATTAATTAATTAAAGTCTTTTTAACTTGAACTTGTTGGTCTGATTCCAGCAGTTTCAAGACTATCACTCAGTTACAGGGAGAGCGTACCTGTTCAGCAATACTACCACCTCACCAAAGAGCAGAACAGGTGTTCTGGGTGCAGAGTGGGAATGACAGAGGCTCCATTCTCCCCATTACAAGTCAGTGAACCATCAAGAAACACTTCTCTAAGTATTTAAGTCATGATCAACAGTGGTTTTAGTGAAGAACTGCAGCTGTATCATCGTTTTACACACACACCCCCCCCTCCCGAAACAGACACCTGACATGTCCTTTTCCTGACACGTCTGGACGTCTTCATCTCCTCCTCCTCTGGGAGTTTTTGTGTCCCTTTATTTCACTCTAGAGCTCAGCTGGGTCAGAGCGCTATCTCAATCTGCCATTCATGCCTGCCGAACAGAGATTAGAGGCAGTTTCATTTGTCGATGCCGCCGCCTTATCGGTGGCTGTAACTGCCCCCCACCCGCCTCCCCGAAACTGAAGCACTACGGGGGGTCCACTCCAAATATACTATCATTGGCCTCGGACGCCTGTCCTCACATGTCCGAGGCAGCCTGGCCCTCAGAGAGAATGGATGAGAGGTGATAATGTGCCAAAAGAAAAAAGTAATAAACAGAAAAGGATCTTCAACACATCTGCGTTGTAATATGCAATCAACAGCTTGAACTGCAGTGTACCCCTGCAGCACATACCAACACATTCTGGGGGGGGGGGGGGTACATTTGATTAAAAAATGTCAGTTTTTCTGGAGCTTTGATGTTAACTCGTGCTGTGAAATAGGACAGCTGTGTTTCCTGATGTGTAAACATGGATGTTTTGATCTGCTTCATGTAACATTGACGTGATGACCTTAACATCTCTTGGAAAAACACATTTTTAATTGTGAATGCTTTGAAGATAATTAGAGGACAGTGAGAGAGAGACAGCAAACAGGGAGACAGTAGGGGAATGACATGCAGCAAAGGTCCGACTGGAGTCAAACCGGGGTCCACCTGCTCAGGCCACTAGGGCCCACGTGGTAAGCGCCCTAACCATTCGGCTATGGGCACAAGTTAAAATGAAAATGAAAAAGTGGTTTCAGGAGGTGTTATTAGCCAGGCTAGTCTTCGACCAGCTGAGATAACTTCCTGGGGTCTTGCTAGCACAGTAAAGTAAGGAAGGACTGGAAGATAGAGAGGGATGCTCCTGCTCTGAGAGTATTTGGGAACTGGTAATCTGCTGGTGATGCCAGATGATTGGAGGAACACAGGGGCTGAGAAGAAGCATAGGCCCGTACAGATGGTGCACCCCAGAAATCTCTCTGGAGCATTAGTGACTTGATTTTGATTCTGGTAACCATGAGTAAGCAGTAGAGGTCAATGAGAAGCAGAATGACATGTGACCTTTTAGGCTGATCAAAGATCCAGGCCCACCAGAGGGGTACTACAGTTGTCGCAGTGAGCGATAACCATGGTCCATACCAAGAGTTGGGTAATGAACTGAGATAGGTAGGGCATGATTTTTCTTATGTTGTATAGAGTGAAGTGGCATGACTGGAAGACAGATACAGCATGATCAAAGAAGGGTAGACAAACTATGTAATGGAGGTGCTGTTCATAAACCATCTCTAACTCCTCAATTACCTTTGGTCAAGTTGCTCTGATGCTAATAAAATGACATTTTCTTATTTTTTTACCTGGTCATTGTTGCAATTGAAGATGCAATGATTCTGCAAAAGTCTTCCATATATCTTTATAAACAGCTGTGTCACTTTTTAGTGTTCAGCCTCATGGATTTGTCACACTCGATCATAGTTTGTCCTCTCACCTTCACATGTGTTCCTTACCTGAAGCCACACGCCTGCACCAATGCAGACTTACTGTAGCTTCCTCTGATGGTCACTGTGGTCCAGAGAGATGAGGAGTAAGCAGAGGATGGCCGGAAAGGAAATCAAGGGAAAAGGAGAACCTGAAAAAGACAGACAAAAGGCTGTCTGAAAAGGACATGGAGGGGAGCTGAATAAAGGGAGGAGGATGAGCAGAGAGTGAAGAGAAAAGACTTTACCCAGCAAGGTGTTGAGAGAAGATGAAAAGAATAACCAGAAATGGAGTGCAATGTGAGAAGAGATGGGCGAATAGAAAAGAGAGGCTGAGAAAGAAAGAGTCATAACTCCTTTTGAAATATTCATGGTTGTTGGCCAAGGTGTGAACATCACGCTGTAACATCAAACAGCCGATGCCAAAACCTTATTTTTCAGCTGCCACATGCTTAGTCACAGCCACAAAAACATACATTTTATACTTACTCCAACCTTTTCTTTGTCACACAATAGCCCATTCCAGCTTGAATAGTGCATGACAATATGTCTGTAACCTTTTGAAAAGTGCTGAAAAGAACTGAGAGCAGAAAGCCGAGGATGAATTCTGTACCCTCTATTGAGCTGCTGGACTTCTTCCCTTTCAATAAAACTTTTTCACCACAGTCTAATATAGACTATATATATGTTCAAGGTGATTATTTCCCTATCCTGTTCTCAGAAACTGGGCTGAAATTAGTTTTTGTTCCTGTTAACAGAACCTCTCCCTGCGCCATGTCTTCTGCCTCGATTTCACACCAGAGAAAGAAAACAACAAAAATAATTTCTGTTCTGATTGTTTTCCCATCACTGGCTTTCAATCTGCAGACCAATTTTCTAAAAAGTATTTCATAGGACTGCAGAGTGTAAAAGTGATCCACCTGTCTGTATGTACACTCAAGAATGATGGGAAGGACAAAATAACATGAACCCCGTCCATTTACTGAAGCAGGCTGGTCAAAGCCTCTGCAGTAAGTCAGATCACCTGAACATGTTTCACTGTCTAGCTCCTGGGCCAGTCATCAAAACCTCAGGTTTAACGATAAATATAAATAACTGACAGGGACACATATCTTTAGAATTGATGCCGTATTGATCAAGAACAGCTGCTATGATGTAATCCAGCGGGCAATTATCCACAACAAAGTATGTCCACTAAAGTGTTTGTTTCTGCCACTGACAGGCTTAGATTGTTATTTTAAATGTCTGATAACATCATGGATAGGATTCAAACAGAGACAGACATTTGTATCCTCTCTGTTTGAACATTGTTTATATAGCTCTACCAGACTTTGTTGACAAAAACAGGAAATTTACTGGGAGCTGCTTGAATACTGCTGCCTCCATCTGTTTGTTTGTTTGTCTACACCAATAATTATCATGATACATGTCAAATTATTTCTTTCCGGTTTTAAGGCTGATTTTTGCTCCCCGGTCAAATTATGGTTTTAAACTTTTCTTTCTGACAAAAGGAGGAACATTTCACAAATCTGAGGCAGAAAAACCATCACAGTGATAAAATCTAACTTAACTAATGTAAAATTTAACTCATTTATTTAACTCATGCAATGCATAACTATATACTGGTGGTGTGATTGACAGTAAACATGGAAATTAATTCTATCCAACATTTATTGACCATTTGTTATATTTGTATGAAGGAAAAATAGAAATTTATGTAATAAAATTATGCCGCAATAATTATCATTATCATTTAGTCACCCAGGCTTAATGAAACCGTTTTCCTTAAATTTGCTGTGTTTGCATTAAGTTTAAACTGCAGTCTAGTTTCTTTGGCATTCCCAAATGAAGTCACATTCACATCAGTATATAGTCACAGCCAGTGGTGCAGGGATGACTTATGTTTTGTTGGCCAACTCAGAAGTTAGCATCACTCTTGTTCCCTTGACAAAAAGCCAATGGGATTTTTTCATTGGTTTCTGGATTGTTGCAGAAAATAAACTGATCTGATCAACAAAAGTTTATGATACTTAAACATTTGGCTCATCAGATAATCTTTACAAATGAAAACCACTGTTAAGCTAATGTTAAGTTATAAACCAACTACACCACAGTCACTATGTCAACGTCACCGCCACTTAGCTTACGACCTGTAACTTAATTTAGCTCTGACCTCTTTTACAAAAGCCTTTTTTCTTAGAAAGTTAAGGCAGTAATGACAGACTGGTGAAGTTTGATTTTCGTGCGCATTTCATGTGGTGTTATGATGCTGACAAGACATGTTAAAGCTTTAAAAAAAAATCAAAAGTAGGATATATTATGTTGTAGAATAAAAAGTAAAATTGTCTTGAGCTTGTGTTAAAATCACAGATCTTATTTCAGTCATCTAACAAAAACCCCACTGACTTTGGAATGAAGGAATCAGGAGTGAGTTTTAGTACTTATTCCTGCACCACTGTATTTGGATTTGCAGCAGCAAAACCAATGCTCCATTACTGCAATACAGCAATAATATTATTTTTGTTCCCAGTTTGGGAGTTATAATATGTACACACACACATACACACGTAAATGAGCAACAAGTAACCGTCGTGTTTTCAGTCAGTGTATCTGCACCACAGGCTGAATACAGGTAGAAAACTCACAGCTCCTGACTTTGAAGTCAGATATGGGAATCTGTGTAGATAATAATATCAGATAATTGAATCATTTGCTTCACGTCATCAAGTCTCTGTACCCTGCAGCCTCTCCGCCTGGGTTGCCAGCGACTGCAGCATCACCGCAGGTTTCAATTTCACAACCATAACATCCAGGCCCGATGGTATCACACAGGGAAGGATGGCGTAATATCAAAAGATTTTTTATGTCATTTCAAAGAGATGGAGTGTGATGGAGGGGATGGGGATGAGAGAGAAAAAAAAAAATCATACAGGAGATTTTTAGGGAATTTATTGCCTTGAAGTTCAATTTTGAATGGGATTAATATTAGAGAAAAAGATGAGGACTTTGAACACTGATTTTTAACTCAGAGTAAGCATTGAGAGATTCTTGTGGAGGCTGAGGGAAGAATGCACTGTGAGAGCTGAATGGGAGGCAGTTAAACAAAAATTACAGCACAGAGAGTGCTCTATCGATCCAGACAGTACAGGACTTGACAGAGGAAGAGAGAGTCAACTGAAATACTGTCGATTTTTTGGTCTGGTAACTATCACTCCCACGCGGATGCAGGCCCCTGTAATAATCACAAATAACATTGTTTGCAAGGGACTCAATTCAATGAAGTGCAGCAGTGAAAATGACATTACCTGACCTCCCACAGTAAAAAATGATACTGTCCAGACCGGTCTTTTGTGGATCTTTCCATGAGTAGGGAGCAGCAGCAGCAGCAGTGGAAATGATTCTTGGTGGGAAAGGTTTTGTGGAGCACTGAGCTTTTCTGACTTTTGTTCAGCGGCGGTGATCCGGTCACTGCAGCTTATTCTGCTGTGCTGCTGCACTCACAGAACAGCTCTCTCAGAAAAGACGTGTTAGAAATGAAAAGGAAAGTTCTCATGTGCAAACTGTAATTAATATGCATAAAATGCTTCCAATGCATCCCTGTCTCTTCACTTATTTGTCACTCTGATTTCAATGATTTCAACCTGGTCTTAAATTGCACACCACCTCTGCAGAGCGGCAGCGCTGTCGTTTACGGTTATCCTCTGGTGAAAATGACCATGTTAATTTCAAAACTGATCCTTGCTGCTTTTCCTCCCAATTTCTGATTCATCAAAACAATCTGTGCGTTTAGCCGCCATCACAGTCTCTCACCTCCATGTGGATTTCAGACATATACACATGATTGAGGGAATTTCCATCTCAGGCGCTGTGTTGGTGAGGAGCCGTGTTAAAGGTTCTGTATGTAGAAATCCAAAAACCCTTGTTACCCTTGTCATTTTACTGACCCTGTTAGTGTCAATGTGTGCTTGCTGTGGCTGCTCAAGTCTTAGCTTGCTGATTTACCAGCCAGATCCAGTAGTCAGTAGCCAGTAGTTTACTACTTATTTGTCTATGTTAGCAGGAAAGATAACGTAAGAAACGCTAACCAGCTAAAAGAGCCAGCTCAGGGTTGGGTCTGATCCTGAAAGCTGTACAGTGGTCCTTCCATGAAACAAGTGCCCTCCTGATGTAGTAAACCCTAGTTTTGAGGGGTTCTCTCTCATGCAGCGTAGTTGCCATGGTTATGGCAAACATCACCACACTGACCTTAATCACATCCCTGGAGAGGTAAATGGAAATTCTCTCTGCCTCTCTCTGCCCTCTCTCTTTGTTCAACTTTCTCTCATTTCTCAACTCATCCCTCTACCTTCTGTCGTTCCTCTCCTCTTTTCTTACCTGTTGTTTTCTGCCTTTCTTTTTCCTCTTCATTCCCGTTTCTCTTCATCATTTACCCTCAATATTTAGCTCTATCATTGTATCTCACTAACCATCATCTTGTCTCACTTATATTTTCTCCCCTTTTTAGCTTAGCAGAAGTTCAGCTCACTGATCAGCGCCTCTTACACTCTCCTGCTCTCATCCAATCACAACCCAACATGCTCGCCTCTCGAGCCAATCACTGGTTAGCTGTCAAAGTTTAAAACGTTCTCTCTCCCTGCTGTCATTCATCTGTCTTTCAGCAATGAAACGGCACAATCCACCTCCACCCTTTCACCACCCCATCTGCGGACATCAAGCACCTCCTTCTACCTCCCGATCGAAGTTCCCTCCACAAAGACCTCCCCAGCTTCAGGCTCTATCCCTCATCACCACCACCAGGTCTAGGCTCCGGGATCCTTTTCCTGCTGGGGTCAAAGCCTGCTTTGTTCTCAATAAAATTACTCTTTCATGTTTCCCTTATATCAGTTTCATCATTCATTCAGTCTTCTCTGATTGAAATGTATATTTTTGCTCAGGCTCCTTTCCACCACCCTCATATACATGTAAACAAACAAAAAGTGTCATTAGTTCAATGCACTGAGAGTCTGGGTTTGTATAGAACTGATTTAGTGACTTCTTTGCATCAAATGTGGCGGCATATCTATGGGCTTTTGTTGAGTTTCATGGGCAACTTTGAGATGCAGTGCAGAAGAGCAGTGTAATGTTTTTACTTCAGGATTCAGAGGATGGTTCACATCATCAGTTAAAAAGAGAAAATCATAAAAATAAGATGCATGTCTGAATGATTCCGGTACTTTTGAACCTAGGTCTTATTTTCCTATATGTTTGGGTGTAAATGATTAATTATTATTATTATTATTATTATTGTAAGTGTCTGTCAACATTATGGATAGAATTTCTACAGAGATAGGCCTTTTTATTAAAGAGTAAGATCCTTTTTGGTAACTAGAACTCCATTGACAAAAACAGAAATTTTACCAAGCAGAACACTGGAGCTGCTTATTTTCACACATTTGAGCTTTACATGACCACGATGCTAATTTCCAGAGTCTACCAGCTTTACCAGTAGATGCACTGTGACTGATGAATTGTATTCTGTATTGAATGAATGGTTTGAAATTAGTGATGATTAGAGCTTTTGATTCAGTGCTGGATGGAGAACCTTTATCTGTTCACACTGAACACATCTGAATGACCTGGGAGAGAAAATGAGTCTGTTTGACTTCTTGTGTTTGATGCTGCAGAGTCATGACCTCCCAGAGTCCGTTAGGTGGAGAGGATGAAGAGCGGGGGAGAGAGAGAAAGAGAGAGAGAGAGAGAGAGAGAGAGAGAGAGAGAGAGAGAGTAATAGGGCTGTCACAAAGAGCACTTATTAAAATAGACTGAAATTACTAGTGTGATTTATAATCATGTAACTTTACTCTGAGTGATCCAGCCAACAGTCCTCAGCTTTGGTAATTATCTATGACAGGCTGTGACACACACACACACATACACACACACACACACTCTTATTCTCAGCCTCAGTTCATCCATCACACTGCAAAGTTCTGTGAGGCTAACAGAGGATAATGTGTCAGGTCCGACTCTTGCCAGGCGGAGCAGACGGGGCGGGGGAGAGGGGGCGGGGTTAAAGGTGCGACATGCTGCGTTTCACCATCAATTCATCATAACCACATTAATCAGACCGACAGCTCTGTGAGGGCAGAGAGACAGGGTAACGTCATCTGAGAGGCTGTCCCACAGTTACTCAGAACCACTTCAGTTAAAAAAAGGGACCATTTTTGATCTTTAGATGCTTTTGATGATTTTTGAAGTTAAGATTTCTCACACTGATAGACCACTTTATTTATTTATTTATTTTTATTAAAAAAAAAATACTCAGATGATCTACAAATTATGAAAACAGTGGCTTATTTATTTTTCTATCAACTAATTGATTAATCAGATAATTGCTGTGGTCTTAGTCTACCTACTCTAGGTAACATAATACTCAAGTATTATCACCCCCATATGCCTATATATAGTGCCTACAGACAGTGAGCGGTCTGTTCTGCTGCATGTGCATCCTTAATCTGGTAAAGAATATTGGCCAGATAACGGTGTAAGAAATGGCAAAGAATAACTGAGTAGCAGGCGCATGAAGTTGGAGAAAATCCAAGGTTTCATCATTTACCAGAAGGTGGAGGACGACACTCACCATCTGCTCAGGTCACCTGCCGCCTGGCCTCTCTCAGAAACATTTTGTTTTTGACTGGAGATTGTTTGACAAATAAAAATCAGCGTCACAGTCCCAACATCTCGAATTCTTGAGAAAGTTTTCTCTTATGTCTGTGGCTCAATCTGAGAATCTTTAAAAGCATAATTGTGGAGGGGGCAGCTCCTCATGTGGGAGTATTTGAGTTGAAAATTGACCACGTGCTAACGAACCCGATCGTAATTGGCGTGACAACAGCAGCGAGCCCCGATGGCTGAGAGATAAATATTTTTTATAGGCAGCGTCTGTAATTACTCGGAGCCCTGTGTGTGGCTGCAGCTGTTGTTTGGGGGAATCAGCCTCAGAGATGATAGACTGTCGACATCCGCCATGTCATCGAAAACAACAGCCTGCCTCATTATAACTTGGGTTTTCTTTTTCAAAGTGGCTGTTAAGATTGGAAAATGGGAGGCTTCCCAGTGGTTCAGTTAAAATTTGCTGCGCGACCTCAGCGACCTCGTCTCCTCTGCGTCTGTGTCAAATAAAGGACAAACTGCCTGCAACAATCACCGGATAACTTGTGACTTCAGTGGCATCTCACAGGACGGAGAGGGAGGCAGTTTAAAACACATCATGTCCTTTGCACCAGAGAAAGTTGGCTGAAAGCTCCCAATTTTGGTGATTTAGTTTGTCTCTGCTGCTGACGGGGAGAGCTCTCATTTACAGGACTCAGCAGATTTCTATCACTGCCAGTTGCAAACTTATTCCAACAGCAGCCAAACTACTTCTGAAACTTCAGATGAAGTGCAACATGCTCCTAAATGTAGAATCTATGACCCTTTGAAGCAATTAAATAAACTCATGGAGGCCAAGCTTTAATCACGTTCCTGAGCTTCTGGCTTTCTCAGCTGATGACGGGAGAGGGTTAAAGCAGAGAACACTTATTTCTTGCATAGATAATGTGATGTGACTCTAATGTTTGTGCTTCAAAGTGCTATAATTAATATTTTTATGCTTCTGCGTCGGTGACAGTCGCGGCTGGAGGCATTGTTTTTTCAGGTTGTCCACCCCATCCTTGTGAACCTGGTATCTCACTAACGCCTTGAAGGAATTCCTTGAAATTTGGTACTAACTTTCATTTAGACTCAAGGTTGAAGTGTGTAGATTTCTGAGGCCAAAGGTCAATGTGACTTCACAAAACACATCCTTGAGGGAATACTTCCAAATTTGGTATGATTGTTTTCTTGGACTCAAAGATGAACTCATTAGAATTTGGTGGTCAAAGGTCAAAGGTCACTATGACTGCACAAAGCATGTTTATGGCCACAAATAAAAAAAACACACACACTAATTAACTGCAGCTGAACTGGGTGGCAGAGACATACAACCACAAGGCGATAATTCTGGTTTATAATAAAATGACAATGTCAAAGTTGCCTCTGAGCCCACAGAGAAGCTTTATAGTGAGTTTCAGCTCATTGTTTATTTGTCTGGCTCACATAGCATAATTTTTGGCCACAGCAGGTAGCTGTTTTGAGAGAAACAGCAGTAACGACTGCTGCTTTGAGGACAGGACTTTGATTTGTACTGGAAGTCACTCATGTACTCTGTCGACTGGTTTTGTTGGGTTGGCTCTGTTCAGTTAAAGGCTGCACT
The DNA here is from genome assembly GCF_001640805.2 of Lates calcarifer. Taxonomy (NCBI): domain Eukaryota; kingdom Metazoa; phylum Chordata; class Actinopteri; family Centropomidae; genus Lates; species Lates calcarifer. The sequence goes on along the minus strand of NC_066855.1, from coordinate 18,011,810 downwards.
TTAATTTTAGAATTCCAGTTAAAAGTCTCGCAGACATTCCCATCACCTGACATGCAACAGCTTTACCTTACTAGTGGGTCTGGCAGATGTGCTGGAGCCTCCCCTCTGTGTATTCAAACAAGCGGTCTAACCCAAACACTCGCCCCACAGATTTTTCACTCCATCCTTACTTTGGCCACCTCTCCACTCCTCCTCCCTCTCACCCTCCATCCCTCCTTCCTCCTCCTCCTTCCCCTTAGGGGCCAATAGTTCCTCTCTGGCTCCCGCTAATTGACAGCAGACCATTAAAAGTCCATCTGAGTCACATCTCACTGGACATGCACGGCATTAGACAGAAAAATTGCTTTTTTATACCTTCAGACTCCAAAATCCTCCTTCATGTCATTTTGTGTATGTGTATGTGTGTCTGATTCTGAAAGACTCACTATACACATTCTTAAAAGTGGTGTGGTGTAGCTCCGGTGTAGTTAGCTTTTTGACGCTAATGCTAACACTAAACTGGACAGCAAAAGCTTGGTTACTGGTTAAGGTTAATGCAACAGTATCTGTGCACCTGTCGCACCTCAGCAGATGTAGATGAAGTATGTGTATTATTTTATATAAAACCAGCAAAACCAGAGTCTGTTGTGGGAGTTCGACGGTAGCCTGTTAGATGTCAAAGAGCTGAAACACTGCACGTTTATTCACAACTTACTGTTGTCAAAACATGAGGAAATATCTGCATCAACTCCCAGAGGATAATGCCTGCTGGATACAGTAGAGCTGTTTTGTGTTTCAGACAGGTAGAAATCTGACTTAATCCACCTGTAAGCTCTCCAGCATCTCTCTGGAAAGATGAAGTAGTTTTGACAGTCTGGAGATCAGCCCTGACAATGAGGGGAGTCTCTTAACACTGAGGACCTGCTCGTGTCACAGGGGATGTAGACGGAGGGAGGAAGTCCTGGAGAGTGACAGTTTGTGATAAATTTAAGCCATCTTGAATTGAAGCAGCAGCAGAGATTGAAACCCATCTGAATTCAGAACACAGTCGACTGGCGAGGAGGAGGAGAGCTCATGTTTTTCCATGTCATTAAGGCCCAACAGAAGTGAGAGAAACTGCAGAGGAGGAGGAGGAGGAGGAGGAGGACGATGAGGAGGAGGGCATCCAGAGACGGTGGGTGAGAGCGGCAATGTTTTTCTTCTCCCTGCCGTGATTTGAACATGAATTGCTGTGAAGGTGAGAGACAGAGGTCTGTGTGGAATAAAACGGGTTTAGCTGCAGTCCTGATGTTGTTGTTGAAGCTCCACTACCCCAGAGGAACCATCGGACCGAGCTGGAATACTAACAGTGCTTCGGTTTTTCTTCTGTATCTGTCTGCAGGGAAACAACTGAGTGAGCCACAGACAGAATGATGAACCAGTTTACATCAGTGTGAGCGATTATTAACCCTTTGAGTCTGTGTTCAACTTTGAGTCTCCAACCCTAACAGATAAATACGAGTTGTGCAGCCAATGATTCTTCCTGACCACAGAACTTAAGACTTCTTCACATTGGAGACACTTGAACCACAAATCGTTAAGCATCTTTCTCCTGGGTTGCTGCCCAGAGGAGAAGAAAATTAGAGAAGAGCTCTTTTATTTCTCCCAGACAATTCTCTCAGTTTTCTCCCCAGAAGAGAGAGACATTACATAGTATTTAAGACTGATTTGTCTGATGTATTAGAGCTATTAATTTTACATTGTAAAATAAAAATGGAGGGAACTGGTGACTAATAAATATATCTGGCACAAAAATATGTAAACTGCGAAGCCTCCGGATGATGTGGGCATAACGTCAACACTTGAAAATTTAATTGGACAAGAGTGCTATCCATTACACTCGCTGAATTGTGATTGTTTAATTTATCATGAATGTCTTAATGTGCTGAGAGCACTGGGAGCATCTGAAAAGTCAGGAAGAATGGAGGACAAAACCACCACGGGACCTCGGGACTTGGCGGGTATATTGCTGAGGACCAGAGGAAGTGCAATATTCACTGCCAAGTCAGTGGTTGTCGAGGAAATTGACAGTGTCTGTCTGACAGTTAAATCATACAAGCCTCCATTTTTGACTATAAAAAAACAGTCAAATGACTGGCTGCAATGTCTGCCAAACAAAAACTGTAAAATGAAAGTAACATATCCTCATTAAAATAAAGTGCAAAAACAGGAATTTTCCAAAAAAAAAAAAAAAAGTCATTAAAAGTTTGGCAGAGAAACATTTTTTTTCCACATTTTAGAGGTTTTACCCAAATTATTTTGATCAAACACTTTCAATAAAGTGATGGCACCAAATGTTTCTGCTCATCTGGGATACCTGTCCGTCTCATCCCTCTAAAGGTGAGAATGGTGATCATGCAACTTCAAATCAAACCAAATAGTCCAGTTTTACGACAGTTTAATGATTGTGATTTATTCTGCTGGTTGCGCAACAATTTGCCCCCCATGGATAATAAACATAAATAATAATAATACTTCATGATAATGCACAATCTGTAGTTGGTATCAATGTTGGTGACATCACAGCTGTGACTGACTGGTGTCATAGAAACAGTGACATTATCAGTTTTACAGGCAGCCAAGCAATCAGCCCGTCAACAGACACACTTTGAACAGGCAAAAACATAGTTACTAATCTGTTTAAATAAAGCAGGATATGTGAGGCCAGGATAAATTATACACACAACTACAAAAACTTTAATTGTCTTTTTAAACTTGATGGTTGCTCTCTCTATAAAAAAAAAAAAAAAAAAAAAAAAAAAAAAAAAAGTTTTTCCCACTGGAGAAGTTGTTTCAGATTTGATCCTGCTATTACTTAAAGCAATAAAAAAGAAAAAAACTATTACTGCACATTTACAACTACAGTACAAATACAGCAGTGGCCCCTTTCTAGGATGGAGAAAACAAAGAAATATATTCACAACACCATCATGAAAAGTTAAACAAAAGTGGATTTTTAACACATAAATCATACACCAAGGAACTAACATACAGCTGTACTGTGGTAAATATTCTGACAAAACATAGTATTATTCATAAATTTGGCACATAGTGTTTTCTCTCCTGTTTTTTCCCAGTGACCCTTGACCTCTCAGGGGCCCCATAAGCTACAACAACTGAAACACGTAGATGTGGGCTCATAGCAGGGTGTTTCTTGCTCATCTATTTTCACCTTAGCTGGGCAAAGATAGCTAGCCAAGGCCAGCTTTATTCACCTTAGCTGGGCAGCACAGAAATGGACTGTGCTATCTTATGGGATCCTGTGCTATCGTTCATTAGGTGATTTCCGGGGCAAAATAAAAATTATTTAACGCATAATGAAACAGATGGTTTTTAAACCTGTAACTGATTTCTCATTTTCTCTGTCTTAAGATATAAAACAAAAATGAAAAAATGCAAGTGGTTCTTTGTTTTGTTATTGTTCCAGAACAAAAATCGGGAAACAGCTTGTTTTTTGTTTCCAGTTTCTTATTCCAAAACTAAAAATGGGAAAAGGCTCGTCATTTGGTTTCCGATTTCCCACTTCAAAAGGAAAATCGATTGGCTGTTATGTACACAGACCACAGAATCTGCTGTGTGAGGTGTTCTGTGTAGGTCTTCTCGTTGCACACAACATACTATAAGAACAAAACAGTGAAATCTGACATTATTTGTTGTCATGTGTGTGGTCTCTCTCATTTTCTACATTGGGTAAGTTTGTGGGTTTGTGGGTGTTTTCATCATTAGAGTAAGGCCACTACTGTTCCTGAAAAGGTAGTACGTAAATAAAGCCCCTGTGACTGATCATTAGAGGCTGTGGGAAAAAAGCTTGGACACTTTGAGTGAGTTTGTTGAACTTCTTAGTAAAGATGTAGCCACAGAAACACATTCAATATTTTATTAATATGAGACTTTAAGATCAAAAGCCCCAAAATTCTGTCAGCAGCAGCAAAACAAAGCTGCTGCTTAGATGCTGAACAACACAAGCTGTTTTTAAGACTAAACTTTCAGCATCAGCAAACAGCTGCAGGACAAAATAAGTGTTTTTTTTTCTTCTCCCCTGAAGCAGAACTTGTCATCTAACCAATTCTTTCTGTTCTTTTGTTTCTTCTTTTTTTTTCATCTGGTGTTCTCCATTTTGCCTCCTTCCATACAACGTCCCATCAATAGTGCTGAGATTGATTCGGCGGAGAACAATGCGACAAAGCTGTGAGCAGCTTTTCTCCGTCAATAGCGCTGTGATTTTAGCTCTTTGCATCCCTCCTCTAATGCTCCTGAACACCACACCGAGCTGCTGCTCAGCTCGTTTGGGGCGATAAAAGGCATTTTAGAAAAACCTATTCATACCCATTGTTGTCTGTGTAAAGTGTTTGTGTGTGAAGTGTGTGTGGAGGAGAAAGGAACATGTAATTCCTCACTGATCGCCCTCAAGACAAAATACTACAGGTTTTGGGATTTTGCTGCATTCGATTTTTTTTTTTTTTTTTTTTTTTTTTAAACAAATCGGCTCATTTCAGCTCCAAACCTGTCCTCTATCTTCTTCTCTGGTGTTTTCAGCCACTCAAGAGCTAAGGCATCATCATCTTCCTGCAGCTCTGACAGTTGTTAATCTGCCAGGATGAGACAAGACCTGAGTGAAGGGTGCACTCAGGAGGGAGGAGACACGAAGATGATTTTAAATACAGAGCTGTGAGGTAAACATGTACAGAGTCAGGACAGGATTATTTCGTACATATGAATGTGAAATGTTGTAGTAAAGAGGGGGAACAACTGAAGTCGATCACTGTGTGCCATCATTTTTAACTTTAACGCTAAGATTTAGATTTGGGGACAAAAATATATCTAGTTTCACTGGAGATGGGGGGAATTATTTCATTTATTTGACTTGTTTTGACACAACAAACCAGAATATTTACATTCAGAAGATAAGTTTAGATATGATGACTCAGTGTTTTAAATGTTTCAGACAGTTTGTCTCTTTCTAGGTTTTTCAGAGGTTGTGAATTCAGTCTTTACACACACTGGGGTTTTCTGTACACTGTTGTTTTTGTCGTGAGTACTTCAACCAGTCACAGACTGACAGAGGCTGCTCTGGGTCAGAGGATCCTGATAGTTGGTCCTCTGCCTCCTCAGATGTTGTGCTAGCCTGCCTCAGACTGTCCACTGATGTCTACACTATGTCCAGATTGCTGTGTGAGCTTCAGCTCCTGTTTATGTTGTGCTTTTGTAAAGACCTTTGAAAATAGGGAAGGGCATTTGAAAAAATGTCCTTAATTGATCATCCAGAAAATGAATGATCAATTATCAATGAATCTATCTATATATCTATATATCTATCTATCTATATATCTATATCTATATCTATATCTATATATATATATGTGTGTGTGTGTGTGTGTGTGTGTGTATTTATATATCTCTGCCTTGCTCTCCATGTTTTCCTTAAATTTTCTATGACAGCTCAAATGCTTTTTTTCTGCTGTGGTTTTCTGCTTGGTTAAATTTTAATTTTAAATTGCATCCCCTGCTTTCATGTTGTGAAAGTCAATATATTGTTTCAAGACAAGCAACACAACCTCGTTGATACAAATGTGTTGATTAAATTTCACATGATCAATAAAATTCTTAGCAATCAATCGTGCCCATCCCTATTTAAAACCTACTTTCATATGTTAAAGAAAATCACCAAATTCTCACTTTTGAGCAAATGTTTTGGTCTTTTTACTAGAATAAATAAATAAAACCATTGATCAATGATAAAAGTAGCTGACTAAAACTTTATCCACTAATTATTGTAGCTATAGTTTGGCTCTCAGGATGTTCAGTTTGTCCACCTCTTTGGTCCAGACTGAAATATCTCAACAGCAGCTGATGGGATTGGAACATAGGTTTGTATAAGCGTTCATGTTACCTGGACGATGAATCCTGCTGGCTCTGGTCATCCTCTGATTTCTCCTCGAGCACCATCATGAGGTCAACCATCATCATGCCAAATTGTCCATGTCCAAATCTAACGACATTCCCATCAGTCTCAGGTGAGGTTGATCTCTCTTTTCTTTTTTGACACTAATTAGTACAAAACAATAATTAAAATGAAAGAAAAAGAAAGGAAACTTAACAGAGTAAATCACAACCATAGAGGTATCTATCAGCACTCCTGGTTCCCCTGCTCATTAAACACTCACTGCTTCATTCAAGACTTGAAGATGAAGAATATCACAACAATAAAGATTCATATATGCTTTATGGTGTAAAGTGTTCCTTCAGCTCCAGTGATTGACCAACCGGTGGGTAATGGGCAAGACAACTAGACAGGAATAAAACCTGAAGAAGTCTTTTATTATTTCTAACCATAAAAGTTAAATGAGTCCAGGAACAGTTACTCTCAAAAGACTGGAGGAAAGATGGCTGAAGGTGTGTGTGGCCTGGTGAGTGGCCGGGCCTCACGGCCACCAGGCTGGATCCGGCTAGTCGGCTGGTGTGCTGACTCAGTGTGCTACACTCTGCTGCTGGTGCCTCGTACTGTGCACTGACACCTGCTGCACTCAGCTCCGTGTGGCAGCGAGGCACTGCTGCGACTCAGCTCTTGCCGCCTTCCAGTCCGACCTGCCGTCCCAAAGATACCCCAGCCCAGGCCACACTAACCTTCTGCCACAGAGGAGAACAAAGGGAGACTGAAGGAGAGTGTGGGTGGGGGTAGTTAAACTGGCTGAAAGTCACATCCAGCACACCTGTTTCAGATCAGCCCATCACCATGACATCACTCCACAAACACACCCTGCAAAGCCACACCCACACCTGCACCACAAATCCACCACTAGTGTCACACAAGATCCCACATTGATACAAGTCTACCCTGCTACACCGGCACTCATCATTTTTCATTTATTGCTTCTACTGTTGTATTTTTTAAATTATCTGCTTCAAAAATCCAAGATGAGACATGAAGTCTGTGTCCAGTCTTTTTCTGAATCATTTTCCAACCAGAGCAAACTGTTCCTCATCAGCATAAACACTTTTCCACTCTCTGTTCCCAGAAAACGATTCATCATTTCTAATGTGTTGCTGTGACCATATCAGCGTCCGTCAATAAGCACCAACGAGCCGTGACATGAAGCTGCCTTCATCACGCCGGAGCGTTGTGTCCGACTCTGCTGAGATGATGTAAACATGCACCATGCTCCAGTCGCAGTGACACAGACACTGACTGCTCCTTATTCAACACACACGCACCCTGAATGACAATCACACTGCCTGCTGCACTAAAACAAGCATTTCAAGCATCTGCAGGTTTCTGAAAGTCAAATATGTCTTGCTATGACCCTCATGGACGTGTCCTGAATTTGGAAGATCAATGTAACAGCCACCATTGCAGCCTGTTGCGTATTTTTAACGCAGAGCTGCAGCTTCAGATCCACCAGCTTCCTAAGTTATTCATTATTAGTTACTCGTTATATTTCACACATCAGGAAAAGAAATTATGCTAGTAATAACAACAGAGCTGTCTTTGTTTCTCCCTTCTCTGTTATTTCTTCCAAAGAGTTTGAGCGGGGTTTAATTGGAGTTAAAGTGTCTTCATGCGTTTTAAAGCTAGAGTTTAAACTCTAAACACTTGAAGGGTACCAGACAATTAGGAACACGCCTGCTGTGTGTCTTGGTCGTGCCCAGGAACAAACCCTTATCTTCTATACTTCATACCAGCAACAACACACAAAGGTCAGTATGTGGTATATGTTACGCAAACAGTCTAGTGCAATTCTAGTGCATGCAAACTGTCAACAGTATTAAAGTATGCATCCCGGCAACTCCTAAATAACACCAACAGCAGATTCAATTCAATTCAATTTTATTTAAATGGTGCCAGGACAAAAGTCATCTCAAGGCATATTTCACATAGAGCAGGTCTAGACCATACTCATACATATATATATATATATACTTATATTATTATATTTACCAAGAGAGACCCAACAGTTCTGACCATGAGCAGCACTAGGCGACAGTGGCAAGGAAAAACTTCCTTTTGAGAGGCAGAAAGCTCGAGCAGAACCAGACTCAGAGGGGGCGGCCATCTGCCTCGACCGGTTGGGATCTTTCCTATACATCTCTTTATCATGTGTGTAAAACACACACACATGAAAACTCATTATATCATGATCATCTCGCAGTGCTGGGATTATCTGAACATATTCTTTGTCAGATTTTTATTTTTTACTTACTTTTAGCCTCCAAACCATTTTTGTATCATAGGGAAAGTAAGATTGTTTTCGACCACTGTGATAAAAATAACAAGCTTTTCTGTGACTCATAAATACAAATATAAAGTTTGCACAAGTGTGTATTTTAACAAATTATTCCAGCATGTTATTTGAACATTAAAGGGTCCCACTTGACCCAGGGTCCAGGATAACTGGCCCACTGGCCCCCCGCAACGTCACGGCCCCTGATTAGGAGCTGAAGACAGAAAACGAGACAGTGACAGAGTGTGATCACGCCTGCTGTTGAATGGTAATATGGACTTTTCTGTGCAGTTTTCTAACCGCTTCATTTAACCACATGCTGCCAAATTACCAGCCAAAGCAGAAGTCACATGACTCAGTCACACCTTGTTCATTGGTAACGTGTGATCCTGAGTTTTAGCCACTTAGACACACCTGACTCCAGAATCAGCTGGATGAACCAGCATCAACCTGGACTGTATTTTGTTCTGCTCAAGCTTTTCAGGCATGACAAACCACTGCTGGCTGTGAGACATAAACATCTCTGGACCCACAATCCCTTGTGTTTGCAGGTTATTATGTTCTCACATCTAACAAACTGCTCTGTGACTTTCTTTGTTAGAGGCCTCACACTTTGATGCCATCAGAGTTCAGACTGTTGTGAACAGGAAACTCTTTTATTTACATCTTTCTATTTTTTTTTTTCATGCAATCCCCTTTTCTTCCTAAAAAGCCCTCACCTGGAGACTGAAGCTAAATGCAGCAGCGGTCAAACTTCCCTCTAACTCTTTGATCCGAGCCCATGCTGATGAGAGTTATTCTGCATCACCGCTGTGCCTCTGAAAAGGTGTCTGTGAGAGGACCATAATCCATACTGAGAGGAGGTGACATCGTGTCAGTGGAGGCTGTTAAACCGCTGTTCCCCAGTGTGTTTTCCATTTCAGCGCCTGGCAGACTTTCACACCGCCGAGTCCCGTGGGAGTCGCGGGAGGACCAGGTAGACAAAAGCACCTCCAGGCCTAAGACTGCTCAGCAGCCTCCCAGGGAGCTGCACTCAAACACGGGCTGGAATGGTGGTTTAGGCTTGATCTTTGAAAGCAGGTTGAGTTACAGAGCTTACCTAAAGTATTTCCAGCAGTGTGAGAGAAAAGACAGTGAGGAAAATTGAGGTGAACTGTGAGTTTGAGTTGGTGATTATTAAAGAGAAAAAACATCTAAACTGTTACCAAACCATCTGAGCAAACAGCACCTCCTCCACCTGTATCCCAGAGCATCACACAGAAACACTGATTCTTCACGTCAAAGTGTTTTAACTGGTTTTAATCACCTGGTCTGTTTGTTGTGGAGAGGAGACCTCTGGATAATTCAGCTCCTGGTAAAAACCTCCTGAACAGAGAACACTGAGGCCTACAATGTGTGAGTTGTATGAGTTGTTTAACAATCAAAACATCAACTTCTGCGATCCCACACCAGCCAGCTACTTTTTTCAACCAGCTGGACATTGTATGCACTAGTGGAAAAAGCTGCAGCCTGTTGTCCCATTAGTAAACTGGGGAGTTGTTGTTTTTTTTCTTTTTTTTTTTTTTTTTAATTCTAGACCCACTAGCTTCAGGTGTTGGATGGATAATCATGAGACCAAACCATTTGGGAAATGACTTTAAAAATGCACCTGTTATATTGTAACGTCTCCACAAGGCAAATCTGAAATCACGTGTGAGTGTGTCACTGCAGTGAGGCAGTAGCAAATGAGCTAAGCTCGCATCAACCAGCCAGACCAGCCGATACAGCCATTAAGTCTTCAAGCGTCCGCTTTCGCATCCATCCAGCCTGCATGCTCGACAGCCAGAGTGTCACTCAGCTCATCAGGCTTTAAACTCGAGGCCTTTCTGTCCACCAAGCAAACGTCTAATCACTCAGTGCCTCCAGCTGCCAGCTATATCAGACCTCTCGCCAGATACTGAGCCAACAACAAGCCAGCTAATTAGCAAGTACACCAACAGCCCTGCCAGCCGGCTCAACAGCCCGTCCTCTAGCCGGCCTGCAGGCGGCGAGCTAATCAGCTGCAGCAGCCAGCCAGTTAATGTAAAGCAGTGTTTTCTCTGTCGATACGAGAGCCTCAGTTCCCCCCTGAGGCCTGAATTATGGGCTGTTGGAGGTTAACAAGAAACAACGGAGCAAACATCCCCTCCTCTCTCCTCCCTCCGTCTCTCCCCTTCACCTCCTCACTTCATTACCTGCCTAGTCTTCCTTACTCTATCTCTTCCACTGCCTCAGTCTCCTCGAGCTTCTAATTTATGAACACAGACTCCAAGCCTCTCCTTCTCTCAGTTGCCTGAGTGTCTTCTCTTCTCTCAGATAAAACATGGCCTCTGGCTTTTCTGCATGTTCCAGGTGAAATAAATTGACTCGATTGCCGCCCTCTGCTCCATTTCCTGCTCTGCTCACGAAGCGACGCACATTCCTCAGACCGCTCCCAGTTTATCATCCTATCTGCCGACAACACTAACAGAGCTCTTTCACCCTAAGAGCTGTGCTTAATGTTAGCTGGTGGTTAGACAGAGACGCTAGCCTGCAGCTGTCAGGTCAGGGGTTCGATTGCCGTAGCATGTACCTAATCAGCCACCTTCATTCCCCCTGGCTTTGACTGAAAACTGGAGATCTGCTGCCTCAGTTGTCCTGTTAAAGAGATGTTTGACATCAGACCATCTGCAGGTTATGAATTCAGTTTCTTCAAAAAACAAAAAAAGGTTTTATGGATAATTAAAAAGTTCTAAATGTACTTTATAAAAGTTCCTTCCTGTTTCTAAAGATATATTTGTAACAGAGGAGGTCTGCTCCTGTGGTGCTCAAGGCTGGTTTGACCTACCAATTAAAACCTAATCATTTTAATCATCACTTTAAATGATTGATCCATCCATTTCTGTTCACTACTCCGGCTCCAAGATGCACTGATTTGATTTCAAACTTTTTCACTAGCAATTATCTTTAGCTACTCCTGTGAAGTACTGAAAAGATGTGACTGCTATGTTCCCCAAACAGGTATTAAATTACACTCTGTGGCATTAAATATGAGAACGCACCTTGATTACAGAGTAATTAGTTTAAATTTATTGGTTTAATCATTAAAATGAGTGGATTTTTGTAAATACCTGATTTAGAACAAATTAATTTCAGAATAAATTAACTCTAGGTTTGAACTTTTATCTTTATACCCATGAAAAACACTATCCGTGATTTGTTTCTTTATTTCCCTTTCACAGTTGATTGACTTCTGTTACTGTCAAGTGTGCAGCACTTTGTTGAGCATTGGAATTATTCAGAAAATTGTGAGCTTTGTCAAAAAGCAGAAGTATTGGCCATGGATGTGGGCTCTACATGATGCTGTAGTCTGTGTTGACAGCTGAGATCAGAAGTCAGATTTCACATAATCTTGAAACATATCATGTTATCAACAGATGTCATTTATTTCTCTTGAGATAAAGCATCTTGTTTTGCTGGTGTTTTACCTGGTTCATACATTCAGGCTCCATCTGAGCTAAAACAATCCCTGTCCAGACAAGTGTTGTACCTCCAAGTCAGAAATAATCTCCGTCCATACTACAGGACTGAAAACACATATCAGATGACCAATCACATATACTGAGCGTGCATGTGCCGGTTTAAACAGGAAGTAGATTGTCTGCTCTACAGCTAGTCATTCAGTCAGTCAAGTTGCAGAAAATACTATGAATGAATTTAACATCAGGCAACAGCTGCTAGTGAAGACGTTCACCACTGGTAGTCAACATGAGTGACGAATCAGGGAAGAATACGTCATGACTGGTAAGAACCAATCAGGAAATGAAAATCGGTGTCTGCGTCATCATCTCCATTTGTCCATTCAGACTAAAACACAACTCCAGAGTTTTCAAACTAAAACAGGGTCAGCAGTGATTCCAGAAGTCTCTGTTTTAGGGGCTCAAAAACGGTGATGTTGACGTGCAGTGATGAGTTTTAGAACTAAAACGTACTAATGTAGACGTAGATTTAGTGTTGGTTTGGGTCTGCACATGAAATTTGTTGGTGAGAAGAAAATACATCAACAGACTTGTTCTTTAATGAGATTTAAAATAAATGATTGCATATACAGTGATTGTTGTGAGCAGGAAGCTGAATGTTTGGACAGTTGTTGATTATTGGGCCAGTTTTACTGAGTTCCTGAAAAGTGTGTGGATGTAGAGAGGTTTCACCTGGCTGATTATCTGCATGTTTAAAAATAGAAGAGAGAGAGAAAGAGAGAGCGACAGAATGATAAATGGAGGGAGTCATAGACAGCGAGAAATGAAAAGAAAGTTTAGTGATTGCCAGGCCCTGATGAGCTCTCATCAATCTTATCAACACACACACACACACACACACACACACACACACACCCGCTGTGGCTCCTTACCTGCCTGATGAGACACAGTAATGAAGGATACACCCGCAAATAAAGATGGCTGACTGTGAACTCACATTCACACCAACACACACAAATAGAATTACTGTACTTGTGAACCAACATTAACAAACTTATGAGGGGAACATCTTCTATATAGTTTGATTATGTGTCCTGAAGAAGAGTTTGTTTGATAAGTGTATGAATTTTATTTTAATCCCAAGATGCTAAAAAACAGACACACATTTGCCAAAATCCTTCAGCTCATCAGTCTTCTTCTGTAAAACCAGAGCAAACTGTTTGAAAACACTTTGGATAAATAGCATAAATGTCACTTTTGAGGCACTTGTCGAAGTTTGTTTGCGTGTGGGACGTGGTCATTGTTCAGCAGTTTATTATGACCCACAATTACATCTCGCTGTGAAGAGACATTTAGTGGTCATCTAAAGTCAGTGTATACTGTTTGAATTGTTTGAATACTGTAATGGTCTCCTATCTGGTCTGCCTAAAATTGCTATAAATCGGTTACAGCTAATTTTGAATTCTGCAGCCCGAGTGCCCACCAGAAGGAGATAACATATTACACCTGTCATCACATTGGTTACCTGTCAGTTTCTGTATTGATTTTAAGATTCTTTTACTTGCTTTTAAAGCACTTCATGGTCTTGCACCAGCTTACTTGTCACATGTACTTAAAACATATCAACCAATACGCCCCCTCAGGTCCTCAGGTGCTAATCTATTAACTGTCCTTAAGTACAGGACGAAAACATATAGTAAGGCCGCTTTTAGTTTCTATGCTTCGATCCACTGGAATAGTCTGCCTGAGGACCTGAGAGGAGAGGATAGTGTTGAAATCTTTAAACAGCCTGGCTTTGATTAAGTATGCTTCAAAGACATTATTCACTTTATCTGATTTTATTCATTTTATTCTACTTTTATCCTTTTATTTATTTTATCTTATTCATGCTTCTTTTTTTATCATCTTTTATTTATCTGCTTATTTATTTACTATTATTTATCTGAACCAATTTTTAGGACAAATTTAACGAACTCTGCTTTTATAGTTTTAAATTATATTTGACTGTTTTTAATGTTCAGCATTGTATTTGTTTTGTCTTCTTTAATCTGTTCTGTCTCATTCTTGGCACTGTGAAGCATTTTGAACTGCACTGACCTGTATGAAAGGTGCTATACAAATAAAGTTTGATTGATTGATTGATTGATTGATTGATTGAACCCAGTGGTTGTTTTTTTTTAATTCATAACTGTTCCACAGCCAAATGTAATCTAAACCACCATCCTTTTTTATTACATTCTGCAACATTAACTGCATGCTTATTACTGTTACTATGACAACAAAGCTCTAGTATGCCTGCCACTGCTGGCATGCTCCTGGGGTCATACCTGAGGGTAGGAGCAAGCAACCTGTATGGTTGTTGAGGTTGGAAAAAACAGTTGTGTGGTGAGATGGTTCATGAGAACCTACAACCGCGGTCTGCTCTCCAGCCTCCGGGGGCAGTAATGAGCCCATTAGGAGCTAGGGCACCACAAGGAGGCAAAGAAGACACTGCAGTAGAATCCTTAACCTGCCTGTGTAAAGGGTTTGAGGAATCTGATTCCTCAGGTAGCTCACCCCTGCAGAGTGCAGGTTTCTTTGCTGTATATGTGGCTAACTATGGCATCTAACTCTGGAATTTTTCACTGAGCATATGCAGACACTTCAGATAGGGTATCACTGTGAACCCACACAAATGCACACAGGTAAATGACACACACACACACCAAACACACACGCCCACCCTGTCCTCTCCTTTGACGGTCCATTAAAGCCCATTCCCAGTGTGCCGACACGGGAAGCGGGGCTATCCATTCTGCTCTCACAGTGTTGGTGGAAGTTAATGATGAGATACTGGCGTGACACAATCCGTCGTTCTGCTGGGGCTCAGATGAGGGATGGAGGAGGAGGAGGAGGAGGAGGAGGAGGAGGAGGGAAGGAGAGGGACCTGGAGAGTTTATCACCAGATTTAAACCCTGCCTGGGCAACTTTACTCCCCAGAAATGACTAGAAAAACAGATCCAGCAACTTTTTGGACCATTAGGAAACAGAGTAATGTGTTGACTTCCAGAGCATTTGGCAGCAAACAGTCAGAGCTGAGCCAAAGCTTGTATAATCCACAGAGGTCTAATCAGTGTGAGGTCCAAAGCTGAGCCTCACCTGTGTTCATTTGCAGGTGGGAAAATACAGAGCAGATCCACAGTAACATCTGCAGATTCTTTTTTTAATCTTTACTTCAGAGCTGCAGCTTTGATTATTAGTATCAATTACCCTTTGTTACCAGTGTTTATTCCTTTTTTTGATGGGCAGACTCCATTGCTCTGGTTAACACTGAATCAGTGCAAATATTTATTGTGCAGTTAAAGAAATCTGGAGATTATTTTTGTCAGATTAATCCAGAAGTAGTATCATTTTTTCTGCTATTAGATTGAGCTGTTACTCTATAAAATGTCAGAAAATGGTGAAAAATGTGTTCTCATATAAAGTTCCCAGAGCCCAGGATGATGTTTTGCCAGTTTATAATTATATAAAATAGAGAAAAGTAAATAGGGATCCTTACTTAAGAGTAGCAGCATTGAAATGATTATATCACTATCAGACTCCATTGGCAAAAACAGTAATTTTACTGAGCAGAACACAGGAGCTGCTGGAATATCACTGCCTGCGTTGTGTGTTCTCAGCAGAGAGGAGGTGAATCAGTGTTTACAGAGACTCTTCATCAGATGGACAGATATACAGATGTGATGACTGGACTTCAGCAGAGCTTCTGCTCTGTATAAAGATCAAAGATCAAACTCATCAGTAGTTTAGTGTTGAAATGAGACAACAAACAGTGTCAGATGTAGTTAGAAGTTTGATTAATGAGGACCATTGTCTCTATACATGTAGGGTGTCAGCTGGAATCCAGCTTTATTTCCTCAACACACCAACACAACAACAACAGTCGTCTTCACATCAACTCAAACACATCATCACAACCAGCTTCTGGCTGATCTGATTGGCTGACTGTTCTCTGTCTCTCTGTCTTTCTGTCCAATCCTGAAGCCTGTCGCCATTCTCCTCTCACAGCTTCACTGAGGAAAGCAGCCACTGAGAAGGTCACAGCTTTACAGGAAACACTGGATCTTTGCTCTGATACTAACTGTGTTTAGGACAATACTGACGGAAGCAGCATGGACTGACTCCAAATACTGACCACAGAGTCTCCAGTCTGTAGTCTGGGTCCTTCACAGGATCATGGAGAGACTTCAGGTCTGAATCCTGCAGGTTGTTGTGACTCAGGTACAGGTATCTCAGAGGGGATGGGACGGGTTGGACTTCAGAGCTGAGACCAGAGAAAAACAGCTGATCTCTGACAAACTGCAGTTCACCAATCTGAATAAACAATAAAAGATGTAGATCAAATCATTGATAATCAATCAGATCTGTCCTAATCAATGATGTTTGGTCTAAAATGAGTAAAGTGACTTTGTCCTTCTGTTATTGTGGATCATCATAATGTCAGCTTTCTACAGACATCATCCAAATGTCAGCTCAACATTCAGACACCTGTTCATGTCAACACTGATTCAGAACAACCTTTTCCTCCTGTTGAGGAGTGAGACCTCTGATGCTGGTTTGGAATTAAATGGCCACTGCAGGGCCGCAGTCAGAGAGAACAAGAGTCATCAAATAAAGTTCAGGGGTTTTACTGAATCTCTCGTGGTACAACGATGCATCGTACAGAGTAGAGTACAGCAGAGCAGTTTCTGTAAAAGTACAACAAATACAGACCTGAATCCTTGTGGACAGTTAGAAATGAGCAGCATTACAGAAACATCCCACTGTAAATAAAGATGTACTTATGTAGATATTAGATCATTCACAGTATGGTAACTAGCTGCTGAATCCTGTATATAAACCACATGTAAACTGAGAGCTAACAACTGCGAGTCAAAGCAGTTAGCTAAACACGATGCTAACTCGCAGTAATGCTAACAATTAAAATGGAAAGAACAAAGTGAGAAGTGTTATCACAATCACAACAGAAGTAGTAACCTGAAGATATAAGTCTGACATGTTATTAACACATCATCAGTGACTGGCTCCAACACTGTTGTAAACGAGACGAGGTAAGAACGTGAAACAGGAGGGAACGACCTGTTTATTTCACAATTAATGTCTACTTCAAAATAAAGGAGGTAATAACACACAGAACTTGAAGAATTCTTAACACCCCCTTTTTCTTCATCAAGTGTTTTTCAATGGATTTGTCCAAATATTAGTTGTGAAGATCTTCTGTCTGTTGTTGTGATAAAAATTCACATTTTCTACAGTGTATTTAGAAAACATTAGTTCTCTGACTGTGAGAAATATGAGTGTGTGAGTTGTGAAGGTTTGATTGAAGTGAACAGACATTATTCATGACAACTGACTGAAATGAACTGAACCTGAAGGAATAATTCTCAGTGTGAGATCAGAACAACTGACAATATGGAACAACCACTATTTAAAATGTCCGGCTGGAAGTGACTCTGCTGCTGAATGGGAAACACATTAGACTTCAGCTTGGAGGTGAAGCTGACACAGCTCTGAATGAAACATGATAATCAACTTCAGATCTGACCACAGTCAGACCCACACTGACTGAGCCCAAATTTAAAGCCTTTAAACTGTATTAGTTTCATTCCAAACATACCAGGTGTTTGGTGTTTCCTTCAGATTTCCATGTTTTAAACAGTGAAGCAGCACAAGACACTAAAACTACTACTGCAAATACCAGTTACAGCAACTAAAACTACAACAAATGCTACCACTATTGTGTACGACTGCTGAAGAATACAGAGAAATATTTTTTATTTCCACTGTTATCAGAGACAAACATCAAGTTAAAAATGGTCTCGGTGCAACATCAGTTTCTGGGTTTTATTGACTGTTTTGGACCAGTGAAGCTTAACACAGGATACAATCAGTCACTTTGGAATTTGATAAACTCTAAATTTTAGGAGAAATAACAACTTCAAAGTGTCTTTTTAAGTTTGTGAAATAAAATAATAAACATTGAAGAACATTTAGGACAACAGACAGAAACAGAGTGAATAAGTTAGACTTGACTTAGAGTGTAGTTAAAAGACTAACAGTGTGTGTGAGTGTTTGAGTCCTACTCAAAGTCCATTCATTTCTTCAGTAGACTGGAGACATGAGGGTTGACTTGATTTTCTGGGTGACTTTGCCACGTCCGATCTTGGAGCCTCTCTCTGGATTTATCCCATTGAACCACCTGAAAAACAAGAGTTGGATGTAAAGAAAAGTTTACTAATTGAGATAATAACAATATAAATATTTTATAAAGCACATATTTCCTCTACCTTAGCCATAGTTAATGTTATATTTTAGTTGTGAGCACAGGACCAGCTGAAGGACGAAAACATGAATTGTGGACTGTTCTGAATGGATGAGTGTTTGCTGCACCATTATGTGTGTGGTTTCATGTAGACAAAACAAAAAACATAACTTACATTTTTCTTCTACAGTTTTCCAAGCACAGGGACAGTTCAACCGAAATGAACATTTTGACTGTAGGTTTTGGTGGTTTTATAGTTTAGCTAGCTAACTAATGTTAGCTAACGAGTTCTCTGTCAATTCAGGCGCTGCACTCACAGTAAAGAACCGCTGTTAACAGTGAAATGTGAACACGAAGCTGAGACTCACTCTGTGGAGGATCAGGATCTGAGGTCCAGCTCCTCTCACAGTGACACATGTTCAAACCGCCACTGAAATGACATCTTTACTTAGAAGTCCCGTAGTGTGTGTGTTCCGTTAGCGTTAGCTAAACAATCCTGAACATAAAGACAGGTTAATGAGTCAAATAGTTATCAGGACACAGGAGCAGCTGACTGGAGTTGTGATGTATTTGGCCTATTGATGCTAACGAGCAAAACCAAAAAAAAGGAGCAAAAAATACTGTAAAATAATACATACTTTACCATTAAAAATTAACAGTAATGTACTGCATTTACAGATAACAGGTATCATAACATAAGATAACATTATACTGTTAAATTTTTCCCGTAAATTTACAGCAATTTATTGTATCTCAGACCATGTTATGTCAAAATTTCGATACTACGGTGAGGAAGACAACATTTCAAAAACCGACACTCGCAGACCACAGAGAAACTTTCTTAAAAACGAGATGGCTGCTAGACAGAAGCCAAACAAGAAGATGGAGCGCAACAAACTTGAGCAAGAGATCATCAAACTTCAGGACCTGTTGAACATGGAGAAGGCTAACTATGCCAAGGTGTTTCAGGAGTTACCGGACAGCAAAAAACAGTTGGCCAAAATGGAGCCTGAGCTGCAGGCAGAAAAATATAAAAACATGGCTCTCTGGGATGAGCTGAAGCTGAGCCAGGTCAGTTCTGCAGCTGATCTCCAACTTGTGAGGCAGACAATCATGGTCCTACAAGGAGAGTTAAAGCTCAGCCAGGAAAAGTTTTCAGTTGAGCCTCAGGCAGAGAGACACGGTTGAGAATGCCAGAGATAAACTGCCCCAAAAGCTGACGGATGATCAGGATGATTTCTATCAGAAGAGCAGCTGTTTGCCTGTGGAGTTTAAAGTCCACAGGCAAACAACTTCTCAGCAGGAGCTGATCCTGCGTGCAGGGCTGCTGACATTGAAGGCTCAGCCCACTGCTCAGCCCTCACTCAACCTGGGGATGGGTACAGTTGGAACGTCAGGCTTCAAGAGACTCCGCCACTTTCTGAGGTTAACACCCCAACCAAACCAGACCGAGCAGGAGAATCCAGGGCGAACTCAGAATCGCCAAGGCCAGGTTTTCAGCTGTTCTCCGACTTGAGGAGCAGACAATCGTGGCCCTACAAGAAGAGCTAAAGCTCAGCCAGGAGAAGCTGATGGCAGAGCCCCGAATAATCGTTGATCTGAAAGAGCAACTCAAGATCAGCCAGGAGTTTTCAGCTGAGCTCCAGCTGAAGAAGCGAGTCCAAGAAAGGCTGAAGCTCAGCCGACAGAAGCTGATGACAAAGGTCCAAAAGATGAGGGATGCTCTCCATCAGGAAAGAGAGCTGGAGATGGCTTAGCTCACTGCTCAGCCCTCGCCCAACCTGGAGCTCCCCACAGAGCTCGAGGTGAAGGAAGAGCAGGAGATTCCTGAGGAGGGACCAAGTGAAAATCCCCAGCCGGACCAGACTAAGCAGAAGAATCCTGAGGAGGGACCAAGTGAAACTCCCCAGCTGGACCAGACCAAGCAGAAGAATCCTGAGGAGAGACCAAGTGAAACTCCCCCGCCAACAAAACAAAGCAAAAAAAAAAAAAAAAAAAAAGAAAGAAAGAAAAGAAAGCTCCCCTCAAAACAATCCCCCCACAGTCCCAAAATAAACATAATCCCCCACCCAAAAAAACAACCCCCCCAAAAAAAAAATTAACAGATTTTATTGTATTCAGTATGCAGTTAACATTACATCACCTGTCAAGTAGAAAAATAGACTGTAACATAACTCTCCACCACTAGCCTACTTCACTCATGGGACAGAATCCTTAAAATAATATTAATGAACTGAAAAATTACCAAGTAGCCAAAACTGTTTAGATAAAAGTAATCATAACATTTACAGGATATATAAAAAGTCATCAATTGCTCAAGATCAGGTCAGATCTCTCCTTCGCTTTTTTCTCCGTCTCTCTCTCTCTCTCTCTCTCTCTCTCTCTCTCTCTCTCTCTCTCTCTGGCAAAGTCACGGTGACTGCATAGACAGTCACAAACGTCGCCATTTTGTTACGTCGCAGTTGTTTCTCCTTCCCTCCTGCCTGAGACAGAGCTGGAGATTGACAGTCATGGTAAGTTTTGAAAAATATTGTTAAGAAATAATTTTCCTGTCGTGAATTACTTGCTTAAGTTAACAGTAAATAAAATGTGCACTGAAACGCGGCGCCGACTTTTACTTTTGAATTTGCGTTTCTCAACATAGTTAGCTGGCAAACAAACCTACGTAGGTAATTAGCCACCTTAGCTCGTTAGCGTTAGCCGCTAGCGTTTGCCGCTTTAGCCAACAGTTTGTTACTGTCCGTAAATGAAATTCGCAGGCTTGATATGCTAAATCGAGGTGTAATGAAAAGCATTGTTAGCGAATTAGCTACATTAGCTCTTTAGCGTTATCTGCGTTAGCTAACATTATTCGTTACTGTTGGAGAATTAAAGTCATGTACTGGATAATATACTATTTTGGCATGTGATGGAGAGCAAAATGTAGGACCATTTGCCCAAATACCTCCCTCCCCATCTATTTAGTGCTCTTGGCGCCAGGCTAGCCCCCCTTGGCGCAGGCGCAGTCTTGGCTTTCTCATGTTTTTTTTTTTCAAGAGTACTTTTTGACATTTCAGACACTATTCTGCATATGCACAATATTTGCTGATTTGTCGCAAAATCATAACTCTATATAGAAGGCAAGCATAGAGTGTAATTTTAAAAAGTGTAAGAGTGTATAATATCAGTGTAATATAAATGCTTACCTGCAGTGGTCATTTGTCTAAATTCATGAATTTGCACTGTTTCTGCTTAGAGGTATTAAAAAACTGGTTTCTAATGGCAAATTCATTCCAACAGTTGCATTCTCCAGCCATCTTCATGCTTTTCATGTGGAGGAAACTGCTGATACAGTCATCCTGAAGCCTGGAGATGAAGTGGACTTCCACTCCCTTGACTGTTACCACTGCTCAGGCAAAGACTACATTGCCCTTTTACATCATCCATTCAAATCACAAGTTTGAGGGTAAATTTACAGACTGGTGCATTACACAGTTATTAATTCAGAGACCGTTTACCAATTACACCAGTACTACTAAATATTGTCATAAGAAGGGCACCATGGGCTTTATACACCACCAGTCCACCAGGATAAGGCTGTCCCTAATGATAGTTTTTTGAGCATCTGTACCTGTATTTTGGCATTAGACATTAGACATTAGACAGACTTTACTGATCCCTTTGGGATGACTCTCTCTGGGAAATTACGTTTCCAGCAGCAAATACAGACAGAACACATCACACAGGGCAGTGCAACAACTGTTTGCGAACAAAAGACAGGGCAGCATGCAGGACAGTTTGGCTGGCATTGTCCATGATATCCAGCAGTTTGCTTGGATATGCTTTGACTTATCGACAATTTATGTGATTTACGTGAACTCCTACTATAGATAAAAATGTCTGTGAGAGAGTAGCAATTCCATTGAAAGTAATTCTGTTTACCATTTCTTTGTCATACTTTGTGTGTCTTAGATTCTAGAAGAAATGAAGCTTGTAAGCAAAGTGGATGCGGGCAAACTAGTTGTTGTTAACCTTGCCAAGATGCCAAAAAACATCCTTGACAAGGCTCCTAAACGTGCCCATAAGTGTTTGGCTGTTCTCAATGCCACTGAGACAGAGGAGGAAAGAAGAGGTATGTAGTGCCTTTAACAACTTTGCAATTTAATGTTAAGCTATGTATTTTAGTTTACCATGCTTAATTGCATGTGTTATTTGAGACCCTCATCCTTGACAATTTTTCTGCATTTTTAAGGACAGATTATCAATGCTGCAATACTGCTTCTACCCTCGGTCTTCAAAGAGGACCCACAGTGGCTGTTGACAAGGTAAAGTGTTCAGTCCCACATTTTGCAATCATTGTGTATTATTTTTTAATTACAATTCCAGCCCATAAAATTCTTGCTATTTTATACTGTGCACCATTATATTTTTCATATTAAATGTTAAAATGTTTCTATATCTGACAAGGCAGTGTAAGACCTTTTTTTAAATCACATTTTACAGGATCCAGTGTACCCAACACCAACAATTGTTCTGAGTAACTGCAAGAACGAAAACCCATTGCAGAGCAGTGCCATCACCGTCAAGATGTATGACACAGAGATGCTCCTTGATGATGGCAGTTTGGATGTCTCCCTTGCCCTGGCCATTGCCTTTTCACTTTATCACATCTTCCAAGTTGAGTATCCCAGAAACTTGAGAAAGAAAAATATAAAATTCATGTATTGCAAAGAACTGTATTTGTGTCTTTTTTCTCTAGCAGCACATCAGTCTATTGCAGGCTACAGTTATGGCATCCCTTCATAACATCTAAAACAAAATTTTGTCTGAAAACAGCTTTGACAGGTATTGGTCAGTAATGTAATGTAAATCTGTTCTAAATTTTCTGGTAAATTTTGGTTTAAGCTGGTGGGTTTCAAATTAACCGTTAACAGTTCTCTAAAAAACAATTACTAGATATGCAAAGAACCTTTCATGAAAGGTTCCTGATGGAACCAGGCTCTGTCAGGAACATGGCTGAATTGGTTCTTCAGAGAACCCTTCAATAAAAAGTTGATAGAAGCAGAAGGAAGGAACATTTTCTCCTTTAATCATCTCTTCAACATGTTGTACCACGTTCCTCTGGGCTTTGTTTCACCTTCTCACCTTCACATAACCCTTTGTTAACACACGCTCTGTGTTTCAGGCGCCTACTTTAATCAACAGTGGTATAATTAACGCTTCTACAGAGCAAACAAACCTAATCCGTTGTTTATCCTCTTCTAAGAATAATTCTTTAATAATAGGAGAATAATACTGGCCTCTGCGGCCACTCTCATCCTTCCCCCGTGTTTGTATTGATATCTCATTACTCAACATCATCGAACAGTGCAGCTGGTGATTATTTAGCCTCACATGCAAATATTAGACAGTCAGAGATTGAAAGACTTTAAGTGAGTCCAGGACTTTGTTCATACAGTGTCAGAGTCACACCATCACACAAGGAAGAGCTCGTTTTACAGATGATGTTGTCTTACCAGGGAGCAGTAATGTGCTACTGTTTTGTTATATGACCTTATATGTTCCACCCCATAAAACTATTTATGTGTTTGTGTGCTTGGGGATGAGGAGCATGAGGGAGGTGGTGAGAATTTCTTGATGTTGTCTTGATTCAAATCAATTCAATTTTATTTATATAGCTCCATATCACAACAAAAGTAATCTCACTTTTCATATAGAGCAGGTATAGACCATACTCTTTAAAATAGGTATTTACAGAGAGAGACCCAACAAATCCTCCATGAGCAGCACTAGGTGACAGTGGCAAGGAAAAACTTCCTTTTAAAAGGCAGAAACCTTGAGCAGAACTGGAAGAAGAACATAGCATAACACAGGTTCCATATAAAATGTAAGGTGATGCCAATAAGACAGTAGTAGTAATGATAATAGTAATAAATAAAAATTAATGACAGATGTGACAGACGACCGCATTTTTGTTTAGTGACATTTCAGCAATCAGACAGATACCAACTTTGTGGCTTTATTTAAACAACCTGTAGGTGACACAGTTTTTGCCTTTGGGCGATCTGTCTCACCTGCTCGTACAATGACGCAATAACAGACCTTAGCCAGTACATGTTCGCGAATCTGAGCAATCACATTGACTGTGTTGACATCTTACAGAGGACTAGTGCATCCAAAATTAATCACCCTGTATATACCTGTATACCAGTGTTTAATTCACTACACTTGCCCATCTGTCCTGTAGACTTAAAGCCTGTTTATATTTCTTTGTTCAGTCATGGCCACTGGTACAGCGTAGTCACGTAGCCTGGTCCACTTGGTCGACTCGTACGTGTCTCTCAAGCCTTTCAGATCCACACATTCTCAGCTGCTGCCCTGTCTTACCTGCTGGAAATGTTCTGTTTGATTTCAAGTATGCCTTAAAATCTCTGACCTGCTCTACTTACACATCGGCTCACTCAGATATTCCACTGACTTTATACCACAGAGCTGGCAGGATACAGTCCTATTAATGTCTAGTCCGACTGATGCAGACATATGCCTTCACACATACAGCTCCACAAGGTAATATCTAGAAAAGTTAAAGGGTGGCATGTATGAAAGCAGTATCAGTGTCCAGACAAACACAGAGAATTCACCGCTGCGTCTGCCTCCATCAGCCCAAAGGTCGTACACACCATCTTAAGACGTCTTCTCTCTTTCCTGCATCACAGTAACCTAAGCTTCAACTCCAACACGATCCCCTCAGCTTCATCCTTTGTAATTGGAGGTGTAATTACAGAGTGCCACGGACACACTAGCACACAATTATTAATGTTCACAACAGTGTAGGCTCTGTGGCTGCAGCCATTTGTTCCAGCTTCTCTTTAGTTGCAGTCCTAACACACTAATTATTGTGTGAGTAATATATTATAATAAATATATATATATATATAATATATTATAATATTTTTCTTGATTTGAAGACAGAAGTGGGGGCTGTATAGGCAGATTAGGGGGTTACAGGAAGTTTGACCAAGACTTGGACTGGTGATTAATGGCTGTATTAATAATTGACTCTTTCTTTCTACTTTGCAGGATTTTCTACCGCACCTTAACCCCGTGTTCTCCCACTTATTTAAAAATAACTCGTACATCTGTTCAGCAGTTAAAACAGTTAATCCCTCCCAAGAGAACAGGGAGCACTGAACTTCTTCCTCTGCAATGTCTTAAAACACGTACCCCGCAGAAACAAAGAAAAATATGTCTATATTTGAAGTAAATAATAAAAGAATAAAACCCTCTTGAAGCATTGGTAAAACTTTGGACTGGTTGCCGTGGTAACCCTGTGACCTGCCACACAGTGTCACTCACACTGCAACAAAGCACTTCCTTTAAAGTTGGTCTGTATCTGTGTAAAGCCATTTGCAGCAGTACCCCCACCCCACCCCCAAACATTTTATCTATTTTTTCAGGCACCAAATTGTTTTTAAATGCACTGTCTCTGCCTTTTATTGCTTTTTTAATACTCTGTTTGCGAGCCTGTATTCTATTTGTCGTTTTGCCCTGATGAATCCCATTACTTCTGCTGCTGCAAGGGCCTAATTTCCCTACGGGGATCACTCAGGTTTCATCTCGTCTAAAAAACGATGTCGTCGCAGCCCTCCGTCGGTTTTACAGCGCTGGTGATCAAGACGCTCGTCCACTATTTCGGTAATTGTCTAAAGTACCGGCTCTGTGATCTCAGCAGGATTAACCCTTAGAACCCTACTGTTGTTTCTTGTTTTCTGGTTCTCTTATTTACAGGGTTATGGCTCAGTTTTTACCAAGGCATGCAGCATATTGTTCTTTTCAGGATAAAAGGATTAGCATGTCAGGGACACTGCACGTTTTACACTTAGATCTGCAGTTCATCCTTTTTCACAATTAACAGCAAAAGTGCATTTCAAATTGTGCAACAGTCCATGTCAATGTACGTCCACTAAAGTGCTTGTTTTTAACAATGACAGGCTCAGATTTTTATTTTAAGAGTCTGAACACATCATGGATAGAATTCCTACAGGGATGGAGCTTTTCATTAAAGAGTAAGTTCCTTTTTGTTCAGTCAGAAACATATGTAATATATCACTACCAGATTTCATTATTGTGTGGTACCTTTACTTATGTAAAGGATCTGAATACTACTTCCATCACTGGTAGTCTGGTAGTGATAAAAAAGGCTGTTTCTGGTTGAACAAAAAGGGTCTCACTCTTTCATAAAAAGGTCTGTATCTGTAGGAATCCTGTCAACAATGACACTTATAATAACAATCTGACACAACTAATTGCAGCAGCTGTTTAGTTATTCTAGGTACAATGTTTTTGATCAGTACTGCAACAATTCCAAAGATTTTTGTCCCCATCAATCATTTACTTTATTACATTTATTTGGAAGAAGACAGTTAGTGGCAAGTAGGGCTGTAACTTTTTGAACTTTTGAAATTCAAAACCCCACATTGAGTGCAATAGGCTGCTCAGAGTTAAAATGAACTCAGTGATTTTTATTTTTAACTATCTCTGTGAAAGTTCAGTGTGAAATGACCTGAAACACGACACTGACATGTCATTCTGGATGAGATAAATTTCCCTGAATCTTGGGGCCAAAGTGACCTCGACTGAAAAAAGCTGGATATGAAAGACAGAGTGGTTACTGATGTGGTGAGAGTAACATCCCCGTCTCCATTCCTGTGGTTTAAATCTCCCATCATATTTCTATGTTTCTCTATAGGGGAAAATGAGAGCCCTGCATCAGTGCTGCTGTGTTTAACCAGCCACTTTGTGGGAGGAAAACACTAGTAAGCAATTATACAGAATAAACCAGACTGGCCGTGTAATAATTAGTCCACATCCCAGGACATGAGACAGAGCAGTCATCCAGGTCTGAAGCAAATGAACTGGGAGATTCAAGCAGCTGAGCTGAATTTCAATCATGTAATTTCCCACAGCATTAAAGACCCAAACACATCAGTGACAGTGAGAGCTGGTGGTGATTAAATTTTATCTAAGATAGTGTTTCCCATCTCCAGACCTCATGACCCCCTAACCCCTGCTGGTGTTCAGTCCAGCCATCTAATCAGAGGCTGATTAATACCTGAGATGGCAGATGAATGCAAATTAAACCTGTAAAGAGCCAGCAGCATTCTGGGAAAGCAGATTTAACATCTGTTTTTTTGGATTCTGCAGCTTTCATGACATCCCAGATTTTCAACTGTTCAACACATGATGCCACATGGTGCCAGACCACAAACAACCAAACGCAGACGAAACAAAAAATGTTCCCCAGCAGCTTGCCTTTGTTTCAGTGTAATGCCAGTGTAACGCCACAAAACAACAACATGACTGTAACTTTTGTGTTGATTTTTCTCTGGCTGCTTTGTCACCGTAGTGAAACAGATGCCTGAGTTCTGCGCCTGTTTATGATCTTTTATTTCTTTAAACGACAGCTTCTATTAATTTTACTTGTGTCTACTAGTGTTTAGGCTCTAAATTAGTTAACTTTTCATGTCCAGCAGGATATTTTTATTCATATTTTCTTTTCTTCTCCAAACTTTAAATCATTCAGAAGGCTCTCTGTGTCTGTGATATTGCAACTTGACATTCTGATTAATTTCCGTAAAATGGACATATGATGTCATCATCAATCACTGTATTCACCTGAGGTGATCAGTATAATAACTCTTTTTTTTGGGTCACAGGCATCATGTTCTGTCATGCCAGTCAATCCATAAACCTCAATTGGAAAATACGTTGTCCGTCATTTTGGCCACCATTGCCTTTTTGTCTAAGGAACCAGGTTGATGCTAACTTCCGGGTTGCCCTACAAAACATATGTTATCCCTGCACCCCTTCTATGTTCAGGTTTAAGACAGATTTTCTTTTCTTACTGATGAACACATAGATATTTCTGTTTTTCACACAGCTTCTGAAAACCAAAACATATTTTTTTCACATTTCCTCATGAAACTATTTTATTTGTTCCCTGCAGCCATGTGTGAGCATGTATGTGGTCTCTTGCATGTGTGCATGATAATTCAAGTAGAGTATCTCAGCACCTCAGGCTGAGTGGAGAATACAAGATCAGTGATTCACTACCTGCAATTAGTTTTAAAGGTGTCGACACTTGAGAGGCAGCCGATGTGTAGGCTAGTGACTCACACTCTCTCTTATCAATAATAATTATTGCCTGCAGCAGATTTTTATTTATTTATACCTTTCAGTAAATAATGAAACTGAGTGATGTTCATGCTCAGAGTTAATTGGTGAAACTGCTGGAGTCCACACTCAACTACAGATGGATCATTTTGTGGAGTTTAATCAGAGGCCTGTGGACTCAAAAGCAATTTCTTTGGTTAAAGAAATTGCTTTAGAATAGTTTTCTGTCATACAATTGTAAATCATTTGGCTTGACTGTAGACTCCCACTATTGTTTTTATTTGTGTCTTGAGGTTTTCTAGGTTTTTTTTTTTTTTCTTATCCTGGAGTTATGCTTCTGCTGACATTCATATGAGCTTGCAGACAACTAATGTTGCAAGTAGGACTGTACCTGGCTAAGAGTTCTGTCGACTCAGATTTGGGTGTGACGTACGACTATTTGACTGTTCAGTTATAATGTGGTGAGTCCTTTTCTCTGCTTTCTCTGTTTCTCTTGGCTTAACCGAGTATTATCACTGTCTCCACTTCCTGTGACTGTTGTTTCAAATTAAAAGTCCTCTGTAGACTTGTGTAATTGCAACTTCATATCATTGCAGAAGTGACAATAATTTTCCTGCGGTGAGCGATAGAGCGAAACACAGCAGACATAAAGTTGGTCATAGCACAGTTATGAAATCCTATTACATCAAGTCCCTCCTGCCGGACTGCTGACACTGTCAGCCAGTTTTAACTCACCATAACATCCAACAGTTTCAGCCTTAGCTGTGCACATTCCAGCAATGGGCATTGCAGCTCTCAACAAACAGAACTTACCTGACACTGGACCTGAGAGCATTGGAGGGACCAACAGAAACAAGTCGCCCTGCATCCATTTTCATCAAATTTCTTCCTCCATTACAGTTAGCGCTGTTGTTTGGCCATTTCAAGACAAGACTTGGTTGTAAAATGTACAGCCTGTCCCTCTGCTGTTCCTGCGATGTAGCTTGAATCTGCTGCAGGACTCCTTGTTCTTCTTGTCTGAGAAGATAGTTCTTTATGACTCTGGTTGTATGTGTGGGCTTGTTGTCCAAACAACACACATACTCGTACATCTGTTTGCGTGCAGCCTGAGGGAACATAACTCCAGCTTTGGAGGACAGGTCTGGTTAGGAATCATTTCTGTTATGTGCTTGTAAATCCCACTGAGACATTGGCAAATATCTGAGTAAGTGAGGCTAAGAACTGTTTAGAAATATCACATCTCCTATGAGTTCTCCCTGTTTACCCATAGCATCACTCAGACTAAACACAGCTTTAAAGCAGATCCCACTCCTCCAGGTAAAACACCCCTGAGCCCCTGTTATATTTCCCACAGCAGTGCTGAGAGACCACTGCACTGACCCGGAGTTTCCTCCATGCACGCCTTCCTCCATTAGTTAGACATTCATGGAGTGTGTTGGTGGAACAAGCCGCCCTCCTTACATGACAAATGGTTTCTATCAGCTCCCCCATGCAGGAGGGGAAACCCCCCACAGGCTGCCCTAATGCCCAGTCAGCACTCCTTCACCGTGATGAATTCCACTTCCTGGACAAAGCACTCGAATCCAGGCTCACACACACACATCATGCACTGAGCACTGGCTTCCTGATCTGGAGGAACCAATCAATTTTGGGATGCCTGGATGAAAGGGATGTGTGAGCGTGAAGTTTGATCTCTCTCTGGGAGTCGGCTCTTTAATTAGTTCAGAGAAAAAAAAGGAAATCTGATGGTTTAAGGTTTTAAATTAATTTGAGTTCACTGGGTCAAAATGCTACAGAAATAAAAATTGATGAAATATTAAACCTTTTATGACTGAAAGCAACAGTTGCACTTCAAAGTTACTCATCCAGTGAAGTAACATTAGACTGTATTGAAGTGTTAAAGGATAACTCCTGTGTTTTTTAACCTTATCACGTTTTTGGGTGTAAAAATCTTTCGATCGATACAGTATTGAGCAAGAGCAGTGTACCTGACAGTTGTCACAAGGGGCTTGTCTTTGCCACTGACAGGCTCAGATTGTTATTATAAGTGTCTAACAACATTCTGGATAGATAGAGATAGACTTTTTATTTTAGTAAAATTCTTTTTGGTTTAACCAGAAACATTGCTATATATCACTACGAGACTCCACTGACAAAAACAGTCATTTCACTAAGGAGAACACAGGAGCTGCTGTGTTCTGCTTTGTAAAAATCTTGTTTTTGTCAATGGAGTCTGGTACAGATTAAACAACTAAGTCTGGTTAAACAAAGAGGATCTTACTCTTTAATAAAAAGGACTGTCTGTAACCCTAACCATAATGCTGTTCCCAACATTTTAAGCACTGTAATGTTAAATAATACCTTGCACTCTTTATGAATTATAGGAGGGGTTGTGAGTTGCTTTAGGTTTATATTTTTAGTATTTAACAGCAAATGAGATTGTCACACAGCACCCCCAGCTTTCATATAACAGCAGTGCGATCATTTTGAGGCTGTTGTTTCAACTTTTGTTGTTATGTAGAGGAAGGAACACACCTAACATGGTGATCCAGAAATACAGAAATGTAAAGAGACACAACTTTAATTCTAACAGGCAGTTCTTCTAGTCGGTGCCTTGGGCTTTCTTTTGTTCTTGCTGCATGTGTTGACCATTTTCCAAACAGTCAAATAACAATTTACACAAACACAAGTACAAGGGACAATGGACCCACAGGTGGTACCAATCATGATGATTAAATGTGCTCACTGCCAGTTTAAACTATAAAACAGTTATAAATAACTGTATCTTTATAATAAATGACATAATGACCTCATGACTTTACAAATGCAGTAAAGTAATATCCTTCCAGACATCACATCATAATAAAGCAGCAGTTTTATTTCCATTAGAGTCCTGACAGAGAGCAGAGGGTCTGTGTGACGCCGGGGGGACTTTTCTTTCTCTTTAAGCATCAGGAGGTGATCTGCTGCTGCCGAGGCATCATTCCCTCACTGAGACGACACAACATCTGTCATTAGGAGGGAGATTTCATCTATAGTCTCAAAAAACCACACAGGAAGCATCTCTGTCTTTACTGCCAAGGTTAATAACCTCTGGCAATGTCAGAGCCTGCCTGTGCAGGTGAGATACAAATGTGGATTCTTTGTGTTGTCAGTTCTTTAATTGTCAACTTGTATGCCTATTCTCCCAAGATTTTTGTCCCCTTCTTTGTCTTGACATAGACATGTGACTCTAAATATTAAAATTTACCACTGAAATTAAACTTCAGTAGTTGGATATTTCCAGGGACATGTAGTGATCAGAAAAGAGTTTAACTAATGTTTTTCTATACTTGGAAAGTCTCTTTTTGATCTTTAAGAAACATTGATTATATCATTACCAGACTGCCCTGACAAAACAGTAATTTTTTTGAACAGAACACAGGAGCTGCTGGAATACCACTGCCTCGATCTGTTAGTTGTTTGTGTTACTGCTTGGCACTTTTACTTATGTAAAGGATCTGACTACTTCCTCCACCACTGAAAGTCACACAATAACACAAACTGACAGACAGAGGCAGTGGTATTCCAGCAGCTCCTGTGTTCTGCTCTGTGAAATTCCTGAGCTCTGGCAAAATGTCAAAACCAAAAATGTAATGGTTGTGGCCAACATGGCCTGAGTGTTTTGGGTGCATGCCTTCCACCAAACTAAAACATTAACCACACAGACACATAGAACATTATTTTGCTCTTTAAGAATTGTGTCTCATTTCACGAGTTCAAGACTCAGTGAGGGGAAAACAGCCTTGAGGTTTGCTCCATGAAAAATGAATGCACATTAGCTAATGCGGCTAATATGAATTTAAACATGGCCTGTGGCAGTACATCTTCCCCCCCCAAGGAGTTTTATAGCAACTGGTAATTGGCAGAGAAGGTGAAACAGCCGTACCATGCACAATTTGCTGGGACTTCCTTTTTAGCTTCCAGCAATAATTCTGTATCTTCTAGCAAATGGCAGAAAAGGTGGAGGTGTTTTCTCATGTGTGGCTACCTGTGCTGCTGAATACATGGCTGGCTGAGAGTATTCCTGCCCTCAGGCTTTGATTAGGCAGGAATACAAATATGTATATTTTAGCTTTGTGTCGTTATGAATTCAGGAGGCTGCAGGTTCAGTGCCCACAACAACCCAAAGTTTCAGCTGTGCATCCTGTCAACGAGTCTTTGAGGAGGAAGGAGTGTCAGGATGTAAATGTGATGTTGGAAGAGGTGAGGTGATTAGCATTCATCCCCTCCAGGCTCTTGATTAAATTGGAAAACAGATATCTATTTTTTAGTTTTCTGTGCGGATTCATAGGGAGGTGAAGTTTTTGGCGGTATTGCTTGGTCTGCAACAATGTTTAGGTGGGTGGTAAATTTTAAAGTAACGCCCAAATGAATGACGCCTTCAGATGTTTGTTTTGTCCACCCAAAGATATTCAGTTCACTGTAACAGAAAACAGAGAAAAAAACAACCATTACAATTTGGGTTTTGTACTTGGTAAATGACTCATAAATTTAAGCAAATATCTCAGTAACTGCAGATACTAATTGGCTCTATTAATTGATTAATTAGCTCTATTTCCAGTGAATGGGCTTTTAGCGACAAAAGGGTCTGATAAATGACTTATGTAAAATAACAAGGTGAAGGGTCTTAATATAATGGGTAATTATAATGACTAAAATGATAAATAAATATGTCAGAAATTCAAGCTTGAAATGCTAAAGCTGAAGCTACCATTACTGTTCAGACATATTCCAAACATCAGCATTATTTGAGGTTGCAGTCTCTCTGTTGTTTCAGCTGCGGGTCTAATGTCTCTTCATGTCACTGTTTTCTTGTCCTCATTGGTTTGTATCGGATATAAAAGTATGAAGCCATCAAAACATTTCACACAGACTCAACGTTTAGCCAGGCAGCTGCGTGGCCCATTGGCAGGGTTCTGGAGCAGTACTTGACGGTATCTGTCCTGAAATCTCAAAGCATCAGAGAGGGCGTCATGTCCTTATTGCGGACAGCACTGTCAGAAAAATAAGACAAAGGTGGTTTTTGTTGAGAGGAGAAAAAACAGCAGAGCAGAGCAGCAAAAAGATGACAGAAAGCAAATGTCATGTAGGAGAAAGAGCAGAATGAGGGCAAAAAAAATCTGTCTACACAGATGTATCAGCACTTTTTAAAGGGAGAAACAACACTTGCATGATGAATGTGTGCAGATTCATGAAAGAGGGAAAGCTTACTGCTGAGTAATGATTTTGAAAGAGACAATGGACAAAAAATTGACTGTGTTTTAAGGATTATTGAGATTGTTTCCCTTTTTTTTACCATCACAGAGCGTGACTATTGCTAAATGGGTATTGGACAGAACCAAGAACATACTGACATACTAATTCTTAGCTTAAAATGTGAATACTGTCCTTGATCTCAAGTGTATCAACATTTTTGTAAAGTCTGGTCATTTTTTGTAGCCCTCACTTCTTCACAAGGATGCTAGAGGGTAATGACTAGGTTTTAAAGTTGGAATTAGGTTTGGATTAAGGGTTTTCGATGAGTCAAAGTCTTAGGGTTTGACTGTATGTTATGGTGGTTGAGTATCTACACTGAGTGTCGGGGGGGTCACCTTAGGTAGGATTGGTAAACCTACATGTTCTTACCTTAACTCTGTCGATCACTCACTTAATGCAAATTGAATAATGTCCCACAACCATCAGCTGCCTATGCTGCTGGGTTGAACCTAAGTCCTTCTGGGCAAGTCTTGCCAGTCAGCAGCCATCTTGGCTGCCAGACCAGACTCTGATCTAAACAAGAACATAAAAATTAGACACAAAAATTGTATAGTATCACCAGTCAAATGTAACAAAAACCACTTAACTTGACAGTCCCCCAAAATAAGGTTTTCTATACACCTTTTTTCCACAGGTTAGACTTCTACTATGCATGATGCATTTTGCATCAGTGGAACAACACGATTGGCTTGATATGTTCATCGGCATGAGTCATACAACTGCCATCTTTCACACTAAGGACTATTCAAGATGGTTTAAGTGGTTTGTCTGCTCCTTTATAATGCCTCTGGTTGAGCTACTGGATCTTCGAGTAATGACTTTTACCTTCAGTGAATTGTGCGTAGCCCCTCTGGTGTTTTTGACAATACTATTCACAGCTGTGAGTGCCAAGGACCCATTTTACAAGCGCAAAAATAGTAAAAACTATTCAAAGAATACAAGTGGTCATGCACTGTTAATGACCAAGAGTGACCTAGATGAATCAGCTAATTATTTTCTTGAGTAATGTGTAATGGATTTTTTCATGGTCCACTGGCCCACTGGGATTTGTCCTGGTAGTCTGTATGGTCAGTCTGACTATGGAGAGTGCGCCGGGACCTGAGAGGGTTCCACCACGACAGCCAACTGTCATTTTTTCCACTAGACAAAACCTGCCTACTTAATAATACAACCAGGTGTTTTACTCTGCCTTTATCACAGCACTGAGATCAGGGTTTCTAGTCCAATCTGGGATTTTTACAGCTGTTTCTCACTTTGGACATTAGCCAGCCTAGCTATGTTGCTAATGCTAGCAGTCAAAACAAACAAATGTTTCATAGTATGTTTGGCGATGTAATCAAATAATATGTTTTCTAGTGGTGATCCTAGAATGAGTGGTAGCGCCAACATTAACCCCTCTCGGAAACACTGGTGGTGGAAGTTATCGGTTGCCACGTTAAGCAGTAGTTGTCTGCACACTGTAGAAAAAGACTTTATACTGTATTTTGTTGTTGGACTTGGAGGCCCAGTGTGATGTTGCTCTGTCAGTGCAGCCAGACCAATCTCTAGCTGACATCTTCACATGTTTTAATTTTGCAACAAATCAAAGACTTTCAGCTCATAGAGGTCAATGTAGCAAGGTTTTTCCTCCATACAGAACTGAAAGTAAAAGGGATGGGAGATAGTGAACGCATAATGTCAGTCCTCATGGGCATAGAAATATAGATGTATGTTAGCCAGAAACTGAGAGCCAGAAGTAAAGACATTCATGGAGATTGAGACAGACAGACATCTGTGCAGGTGCTGATATTTCACCTCCAGCCTGAAGCCAACAGAGACTCAGACATAAAAGTTTAATGTCTGAGTCTGAATGTGTTGCGTCGAACCTCCGTCTCCCTGTAGGTTATTGATTACCAGCTCTTTTCCTTGTTTGTCGCTCGCCCTTCTCTGCTCTCTCGTGACAGCCCAAGTGTTGGTACAAGACCTTTTATCACACCCCAGTCCAGACGAGCCGACGTCCTGCATCCTAATCTGGAGATCAGAGGAAACTGATGCCTACAGGGGCTCAGGTTTATGTCCAGGTTCAAGAAAAAAAAAACTCTCAGGTGATACGTGAAACACTGTCTGGGTCTGATGAAATCTGGAGGGATTCATCTTGTCTTTGTGGGTATTTTTAAGAGTATCACTGATGGGGATGTTAAACAAGTGCTTCCGTGATAATTACTGGTGCCCTGATGGGTACAATGAACAAACAAACAACAAAAACAAACAAACATGACCAGGTATTCATAAGGAACAGGACTGTTGTGGACTTAACTCAAGATTATTAATCATCCTAAATAAAGTCATAGACATACATTCACCAGCCACTTCATTAGGTACACCTTGCTAGTGGTTGGTTGGATCCCCTTTTGCCAACAGAACTGCCTTAATTCTTTCTGGCACAGGTTCATCAAGGCGCTGGAAAAATTCCTCAGAGATTTTGGTCCATATTGATACGACAGCATCATACAGTTGCTGCAGACTTGTCGGCTGCACATCCATGATGTCAGTCTCCCTTTCCAACACATCCCAAAGCCGATCTATTGGATTGAGATCTGATGACTGTGGAGGCCATTTGAGTACAGTGACTCACTGTCATGTTCAAGAATTTGAGATAATTTGAGCTTTGTGACATGGTGTGTTATCCTGCTGGGAGCATTGTGGTTATAAAGGGATGGACATGGTCCGCAACAATACTCAGGTAGACTGTGGTGGTACTAAGGGGCTCAAAGTGTGCCAAGAAAATATTTCCCACACCACCATCACCACCTGCCTGAACTGTTTATCCAAGGCAGAACGAATCCATGCTTTCATGTTGTTTATGCCAAATTCTGATCCTACCATCCAAATGTCACAGCAGAAATCAAGACTCACCAGACCAGGCAATGTTTTTCCAATCCCCTATTGTCTAATTTTGATGAGCCCATGGAAACTGTAGTCTCTGTTTCATGTTCTTAGCTGGCAGGAGTGGCACCCAGTGTGGCCTTCTGCTGCTGTAGCCCATCTGCTTCAAGGTTTGATGTGTTGTGCATCAAAGATGCTCTTCTGCAGACCCTTGTTGTAGCAAGTGGTTATTTGAGTTACTGTTTACTTCCTAACAGCTCGAAGCAGTCTGGCTATTCTCCTTTGACCTCTGGCATCAGCATGGCATTTTTGTCTAGAGAACTGCTGCTCAGTGGATATTTTCTCTTTTTTCTGATCATTATCTGTAAATCTCAGAGACGGTTATTTGAGAAAATTCCAGTAGATAAGCAGTTTCTGAAATATCTAGACCAGCTCATCTTGCACCGAGAAGAACAATGCCACTCTCAAAGTCACTGAAATCACCTTTCTGATGCTCAGAATGGGGAAGAATGTATTGAGTTGCTGCCATGTGATTGGCTAATTAGATATTTGTGATTATAAGCAGCTGAAGAGGTATAACTAATTAAGTGTATATCTTTGTTCAAATGTAACCAAAGTAATGCCTATCATTCGTGACAGAAGTTTTAAATGGTTATATTTGGTATACAGATTCTAGAGTTAAGACAATTAGTCCATCAACAGAAAAATAATCCAACTATTATACACTATATGAAAATTGACCACTCATTTAAATGGGCTATTTGATAAGGTTTTGCTATTGCTGCATTACTAACACTCACATTTACAGCTGTTTACTCACCAGTCTGGAAGAAATGTTTTGAGTTCAGCATTAAACGTTTTTCCTTTACTCACCAAGAGCTGTCTCCAGCAGTGGAAAGCAACACCAGTGTTTTGCTTCAATGCTTTTATCAGTTCTTTTCTTTTACTGAAACCACATTCTGTGGCAGAGAGAATTTACAGTTACATTAAGGCTGTTTTTCATACAAAAATTCCCATCTTTAAGCTAAATAATTCATGAGGTGACAGAAATAATCAGTGTGTCCTGCACTTGTACAGTTAGAAGCACCCAAAGGAACCTTCAAGGGTTCTTAGAGCACCTTTAAAACAGCTGGTGTGTTGCCAGGTATTGTTTCAAGTACAAATTACTGCAGCTGATAATGCCAGAAATAAATAATGGCATATGGCACACACACAAACATCTGTGTTATGTATATTAACAAATTACACAAAATAATTCTTGACCCAAAGCACCTAGTTGACACATTTTAGGTCAGAATTGCAGTGAACTTATCACTGTCATATTTACACATAGGTTTTTGCTATCACTACATAGCTAACGTTAGCATTAGCAGCTTCTGACTTAGCAGGAGTCTTTGTAGTGTCCAGGTTACTCTCAGTCCAGCATGAGAGCATGAAGAATGATTGATTAGCCAATTGAGAAAAAAAAAAAAAAATCTATTTCAATCAATCAACTATAATATAAACTTTGTATATCTGAATGATAACCTGCACCGGGTGTTTCCACCTTTTAACCTTCTGATCTGGGCAGATTTAGTTTGAACAGATTCAGTCCCCAAAACCCCAAAAACCTCCATCTTCCCCACAGTGTCTGTCCTCATAAAAGTAAGACTAAAGTTTTGTCTTCCTCCTGTTACTCTTCTCACCAGCAGCAGCCGCTGATTTCATTGATTTGTTTGCTGATTTGTGCTCAGCAGCTGGTGTTGTGTTTGTCTGGAGTGAAACTCGCAAAAACTCGGCTGTCTGGCTCATTGTTAGAGACTATAGCTCTGATTTATGTCAGGATATTTTCTCCTCCTCGAGTAGTTGGCTTCCATGGATCTTAGGAGAACCCCTGCGATGAACCCCCTGCACTTCAGAGTTTGGATTTAAAGGGGGGCATAAACTAATAAACAGGAGTGAATGGGAGTTTAATCAGCGTCAGAGTGGTGGGGGGTCACAAGGCGCTTCATTATCAGGAAGGGGAAAAGGGCGAATGCCGCCTGCGTTGTGTTTGATTTGGAGGTGATTGTGTGGGTAATCGTCTGGGTAAATGTGGAGGGAGATTCCCCTCCTGGGTGTTTTGACGTTGAGAGGGTTCCCCTGCTGGGATTCAGCATCTTTGGAAACACGGCGTGACGAACGGCCTGATGATCATTTATTGCTGTT
The DNA here is from genome assembly GCF_001640805.2 of Lates calcarifer. Lineage (NCBI taxonomy): Eukaryota > Metazoa > Chordata > Actinopteri > Centropomidae > Lates > Lates calcarifer. The sequence continues at coordinate 17,973,294 of NC_066855.1, read as the reverse complement.
TGTATCAAAGTCGACTAAACAACATCTGTTCCTCTGAGCTTATTTAGAGTTTGCTGTGATGGATGGTTATTTGAGGTTGTTCTTGTGGAGATTAGATGGCATTTTCACTGCTTGTGTGACATTTACAATCTCCACATCATTGGTGGGAAAAGGCAGGAAGAAAAAAGCATGAGAGGTGTGACTGGGAGCATCACAAATAGATTTGGGATTTCATAGAACACCTATACCACAATATATCAGCAGATACCAGATATCTTTTTGCAGCACATACATGAAATAACATACACTCAATTGCCAGTTAAAAGTTACACATGTCAAGCTTCACAAAGCTTTATAGTGAGTTTCAGCTCATTGTTTTTCAGACCTCGACTCGTTGTTTTTGGCCACATCAGGCAGCTGTTTTCAGAGAAACAGCTGTAAAATCAAGAAACTGTCCACTACCTGCTCAGCAATGTACAGCAGACACAGTTAGAGAGCAGCTGGTGAACATAGTGGGACATTTAGCAGCTAAAGAGCCAGATATTTCCCTCAGGAGGTGGTGGAGACCCAAAACAGAGCTAAAGGAGAGGGAATACTGGACTGCAAATACTGTCAATTGGTAACTATTCTGATGACTGACAATTGATCATTTCTGTCATTTTTCCATCAAAAATGCCAAATATTTTCTGGTTGGAGTTCCTCAAATGTGATGAATTGTTCTTGCTCTTTCAGTATATTGAAACATCTTTAGGTTTTTGAACAGCTGGTTGAATGAAAATAATGGGAACAGTTATTAGTTGCAGCCCTTATGAGAATGTTTCTCTATAGCTGCTGGATATCATCTTTAAAGGTGGTAATATGTATATTTTGTGCTCATAACATTTGGCCAAAGTATCAGTTTTTGCAAGTTTAACAAAATGTTATATGGACAGTTGATTTGCAGTAAAGACAGTATGATGAGAAAACATCCCTCTGTTCTTCTGATGAAGCTCCACCATCTGACATTTATAGAAATGTGTTTAATGTACTAGTGAAATTGACAAGGTTAGATGAGAAATGAGGAATGACGAGTCCTGTCTTCTGTCTGACTCTGTAACTGAGAGTTAATGCTGCTCAGAGCCTCAACTGAAAAACACCAGAGAAAAAGAGAGAGCTCTTCCCCCCAAAACTGTGTCTGAGTGCGACAGACGGAGACGGATCTCTCTCCTTTAGGCCACTACTGTGAATGATAATTAATGGAGCTGCGTTCCAGAGCTGCACCGTTGCATGCTGGGTAGGCTGCGAGGCTTTCCCATCCATCACCGCTGACACTGGCATTTATCTGGTTAGCACCATGCGTGGCTCCATCCACTCAGCCTGCTGCTGAGGAGGTCAAGGAAACAGGAGGGGTGAAGGCAGGGGAGGAGATGGAGGAAAAGAGAAGAGGAGGTGATGAGCAAGCAGAATAGAGCAGAGACAATAAATCAATTAGGTGATTGACAGAAAATTAATCAACAAAAATCAGGGCCATATCCATGATTTTAGAGGTCATGAAGTCCAAAGTCTCCCTGCAGAATATCATCCACCTAAAGAAGTTTTTGATCAAACACCAACCAAACTCTGTAATATTTTCTAAGCATTTAAAAAAATCACAAAACATCATATTTTAATGTAACTGTTTACTTACATTTTCTGTGAATTATATCTTTCTCTCTTGTGTTGAAAAGCAAACAACAAAAAAAAAAAAAAAAAAAAAAAAAAAAAAAAAAAAAAAAAAAAAAAAAAAAAAAAAAAAAAAAAAAAAAAAAAAAAAAAAAAAAAAAAAAAAAAAAAAAAAAAAAAAAAAAAAAAAAAAAAAAAAAAAAAAAAAAAAAAAAAAAAAAAAAAATAAATAACTGTTATAGCTATACATTTTCTTGATTATTTTTTTTTTGTTTGAATTAGCAGTAAGCTAACATTTGTTATTGTACCTGAGGGAAGAGTAGTGATGGGTTGGTTAAGGTACGACGAAGCACTCCACACTTTGTCCTTGTGGCCCTGAAGGTTTATTTCACCACAGTGACTGACTGAGGAGAAGAGAGACATGGGAAGTCATGAGCAGATGCAAAGAGCTGTGAGAGGTCACAGCAGGTCGATGTCAGGGGAGAGGAAAGTTTAGAGAGGTCAGGACAGAGGACACACAGGAGAGCAGAACGTCCACTGTGAGTTTCTTCTTCATGGCGTCGACCTCTGGCTCTTGTTTTCTTTACTTCAGATTCCTACAGCTGTGGAAGCTCAGGGTGGTTTTACTTCTAAGGGCAGAAGGTGAACGAGTTCAGTAAAGAGCTCTGCTCACAAAACTTTTAAACTTTTAGCAAAGTTTTACTCTACAAACCCATTTTTTCATTTATCAAAAGATGTTTTTAAATGTTAAATGTTTAATCAGAGGCAGCTGTGATTGGATAAATCAGTCTAAAACTGGTGAAATAATGATTTCAATCAGGAATTTTCCTACTGAGAGAAGCAAACAACAGGACCACACAATACCAACTTTCAGTATTCTAGTCGCTCACCAAAGACACATTGTGTGATTCCTGGAGGTGTGAATGAACACAATGAATATGCAGTAATATGCAGTTTAATATTGTGGATAATTCAAATTCCTGCATTATTTGAAACAAATTTTAAGTTGTGGTAACTTCGTTCAGAGTTTTAAGTCCTCTCCTCCACTCACTTAACATGCCTGGAAAAAACCAAAAGACAAATTAGACTGTGTGTTAGAGGATCTGTAAGATGAACATGTATTTTCAGTGTGAGTATCATTTCATTTATAAATGAATTCCACTGAAGCAATGGATTTGGGCATTTTCTCATTTGTGATATGACTAGTAGTGACTAGTGTAGTAGTAGACCTAGACGCTTCCAGTATGTCCCTATTCTGCAGTGAGTGTATATTGCTATCATTCTCTATGGTGATGACTTTAAGATATGCAATAATTGGAGTAACTTAAATGAACATGAACATGTGTTCATAAATGTATTAATGAAGTTTATGAAACAGGTAGTTGGAGCAATAAACTTGTGTTTATTCTAACAATTCTTAGGCTGTAAGTAAAAAATACCTTTAATTGCAGAGGAAAAGCTAATTCTTCTAACTCAGTGTCGTTTGTTGGATGAAGAAAATTTCATTAGAAGTTGTCACAGTTTAAAAAGATTGATGCAACCTGTTGAGTTAATTTTTTATTATTTTTTTTATTTTTTGAGGTTTAATTTTTTTCCTGAAGGTTTGAAACCAGTGTTTTTGGCTTGCAGTCTTCTTCTACACTGCTTTTGTTGGTGCATTAGTGTGTTTCTTATCATACTGCTGCCACCTGTAGACCATCTGTGGAATAGTGTAAGCCATTTGATTCCATACATAAAGACTTACCAACCAGCATAGAAATGACTAATAAGCCATTTAAGTTATGTACATTTGTACCTGTTCAGTAACGTTAGAATAAAACTGTGTATAGATCTCTGTCCTTCAAAAAGTTTTCTTATCCTCCAGCAAAGATAAAAGCAGGGTGTTTTCTTTCCTTGTCTGTTTTTTGCAGACTTTGATTGTTGTTTCCATTTTGTCTTCCTGGTTTGGACAGAAAATAAAACTCTATGAGCACTGCGCCGTAAAAGCTTTACAGTGTTTGTCCTTAAACGCGTTGCACCCCTGTGACTTCTTCTGCCTGTGACAAAGGAGGAGGACACAAGGTGAAGCCATCCATTTAGAGTTCATGTCAGGCCACCTCCAGGAGAGAGGGTGGAGGGAGGAGATGGAGGAACGGAGAGTGGAAATGGATGACGAGAACTGAGAGAAAACGGGAGACGGAAGGAGAACAGGGCGACATCTAATTAGCCTGCTGCAGGGAGGTCAGGGGAGAGGGGTGAAAGTGAGTGGAGGATGGGTGAGGAGGTGACACTATCTTGTTAGCCTGCGGTGAAAAGGTGAAAGTCGGCTGCTGTCAGGAAGGAGGAGGTCATGTATCTCTGTCTGTCAGGCAAGCTCCACTCTGTCGTTCCTGGTCTGTCGAAGACACTCGCTTGATTAACATTCTGGGCACAGAGAAAAGTGAACACAGGAGCGATGTGGTCAAGCACAATTCAAATGAAAGAGGCAACAAATAGAAGATGGAAAACTTTACACAAGTAACAAGAAAGCTGTTTAAAGTCCCAGTGCTTTAAACTCTCTGTAAATTCTTAATTATCAGGTGGCGTAATAATGATACTTATTAGGCAGCGGCTTTAAGTAAAATGAACACTAACTAGAGATTAGTCAATTAATCAATTAATGATTGATAGAATGTAAAAATGACAAAACAAAATGTGCAGCCATGCATATGGTTTCATATACGAGGTATGGCTATTAAATAATGAGACTGTGCTTATGAGGATAAAACCACATGGTCAGTGTTGTATATTAAAGTTCACATTCACACACAACTGCTGCAAGTTTCAAATAAGTGGTGTCTTTAGTTCACTGCAGCTACTGATTGAAGTGCATGTTTTTGCTAAGGCATCAGAAACTGATTAGCTTCAAAGATGAGCAACGCATTAACTTCACATCTTTGGTGAGATTGAACAAAACAGCAGCTGAATCTTTCTGTACATTGTATGAGGAACACTGCATGTCCCGTGCACAATGTGTTTGAATGGCACAAAAGATTTAGTGAAGGCAGAGAGGACGTCCAAGACGATGAATGTTCTGGGCGTCCATGTACGTCAGAAACTTCTGAAAACATTCAACAAACTGAACAAATCGTTCTAAATGATCAGTATAAGAATGAGAGCAGAGTGCCAAAACTTCTGACCCTGATCAAAAGGAAAAGCAGTTTCTGGCCAAAAACAAACCCTCCCTGTTCACCTGATCCAGCACCGTGTGACTTTTTCCTTTTTCCTAAGATCAAATCTGTGCTCAAAGGAACACGTTCTGAGTCTGTGTCAGAAGAAAAGAACCACAGAGGTTCTGAGACAACTGAAGAAGACCTACTGCACTGCTCTGATCAGTGGAAGACCTGAATGCAGCGCTGTGTTGATGCAGAGGGGGAGGATGTTGAAGGAGAAAGACACAGAAAAAATGTTTATGTTCAAACTGTGCTTCTAATTCTTGATATTTTCAAAGTTTCCTAGCTGGGTGTCAGAGATGAACACTGGTTCATCTAATGCCATGATGCGCTGGGTGTGAGTCAGAACTCTAAGTCTTAAATAAATGAATAAGTCAGCTTGTTTTTGAAGCGGAACCTTTTCCCCATAAAGGTAAATCTAAGAATAGAAAATGTCTTGATAACCACCTCCTCAATAATGTATAAAAACAAATATATGACCTTTACCGGATGGAAACAGCTGGATACAGACTGAGTTGGAAATAGTTGATTAACTTTCCAAACCTTTCCTGTCGTCATGAGATGAGATCTGAGGGGGTCGTCTGGCAGGACTATACTTTGCAAATGATTTCATATCCTGATCTCTCAGAGTGCACAGTGGTGTGAGGATTAATAACAGTGAAGAGGAGAAGAGCATGGAGGTGAAAACATCTTTGTAGCCAGAGGAGGAGCAGGGCGAGGAGGTGACAGTAAAATGGGGTAAACAGAGGAGAGCGGAAAGGAGGAGTAACATGGAGGAGCTGTCAGTGTGGAGATGACTCACTGCCAGAAGGTCACTATTAGATGGAGAGAGAGGAGGGAGAGGATGATGGATGGGGCCGGATGAGAAAGGCGAAGAGCGGGAGAGAAGAAAAGGGAAAATGGAGAAGGCAACGCTGTCGGGCTGATTTCCTACTCAGAGCAAAATGAGAGAAAGGAAGTGAGATTTTTGAGAGAGCGGGGAGGTTATCGGGTCAGCTCTGGTGAGAACATGTGACAGAGAGAGGAGGAAGAGACTCAGAAAAATAGAGGATGTGACGCTACAGTTGACAGGTGAGGCTAATACAGCAGAGGAAGTGCTGACTGCACCTGACCACGCAACAAACATCCACACTTCTGTTTTATTTGGTGTAAATTTGGTCCGTCAAACTCTTTCAGCCTTTTATTAAACCTTCCTGAAATGGATCAAAACAGGAAATCACATCAAAGAGGAGAAAATGTTCCCTCTGAGGAGGGTAAGAGTATATTTCCTCCTCTCTGACTTTCCTCTTCGCATCCTCTATCATGTATCTCCTGCTCTCCACCAGTTGCCTCCAAGCAGCAGGTTAATCAGAGAGGAACTCTTTCCTCCTCCTCCTCCTCCTCCTGATATACAGTTCACCTCCCGAGGAGTCCGACTGAGCATCTGTCTCTGTTTTCCTCATCTGTCCTCTCCTTTACCTGGTGTTCAGAATGAAAATGGCACTGTGATGGAGCTGCTTCAGTGAGGGCAGGTTGCTTCAGGTGCTGGTGAGAAAAAGTGAATATGATCTCAGAAAGTCCAGTTTGAGCTTGGTTTGTTTGTGGTGATGGTGAAACAGACCAACCAGAGGATTTTAAGGTAATACACATGATTTTCAATCACTGAGTGTAATATAATAACCACACAGTAACTTGTATTTTATATTACACTACAAGCCTCGCTGTCAACGTTGTCCAGTGTATATTACCCATGATCCCCAGCTTCTGGAGCAGCTTGTGCTGTCACTGCAACAAACTCACCAAACTCTGTTTGATTATGACTTCTAAGTCTTTTTAACTGATCTACAGTTCAGCATTACTCTTGAACTTGTTGGGCCTGATTCCAGCAGTTTGAGCCGCTGACTATCACTCAGTTAGAGGGAGATCGTACCTGCTCACCAAAGTCACACAGAGCTCAGTATGTGAGAGCTGCTCCTGGAAATGTTTGTCATTCTAAAGTGATGATCACCTGATGTCCTATAGGATATAGAAAGTATTAAGCTGCTTTCTACAAATGTCTTCACTGTAAGACACACTATAACGTTTGCTCCCATACTGAGCCAAAAGCTCACAGTACCGAGTCTGGCTCTCATAAAAGAGGCGCTAATAAATATGGAGATTTAAGTAATTAAGTAAAGAGTAATGTTCTCTGCTGGGGTTAATGGATTCACACCACCATGAAGTGAATTATTTACTCTGCATGTAAATCTGCAGTATCTGCAGCATAAAGAGTTCACAGTCATTTCCAGCCTGAAAATGCAATCATGGAGCAGGAAAGTAAAATTTTAAATGAATTCGAATGAGTTTCATTCTTAATATGTGAGACAGTAATCATCATGTTTCAGCCCAGAAAGGTAAACCCTGCAGGTCCAGTTAGTTTTACAGTGTCCAGCCTGGACATCGCTCTTCACTGAATAATGCCAGTCAGTCACTACACGGCTGACGGCCAACTGAAATGGATTTTCATTCATTTTTTAAAATTACAGTTGAGGCGTTTTTCAGATCAGAAAGCTGCTGCAGAGCAATAACATTTATCTGAAGGAGCTGCAGTTTCTTTCCTTCAGTTCACCCTGTGGTTCAGCTGAGGGACAGGCTGATTTTGTTTTTGATGCATAATTGTAATATGTATTTGCTGAATCAGTCTTTTATCTCACATCGTCTGTTCGGTTTGCTTTGCTTTTTTGTTAATGGAACTAGAATGAATATATCTAATGTGAGAATATCAGTAACTACTGTGGAAGTTAATGAGAATCTGAACAAAGAATAAATTAAAGGAAAGTTATGTTGTTGTCATGGTAACATGAGCTTTACCAGCTGTTGGTTGTTATTTGTACTTGTTGCTGTGTGAGGTTCAGGAGTATTTTTGATTCGGTTCATTTCAGTTTTATTTATATAGCGCCGAATCACAACAAAAGTCATCTCAAGGCACTTTTCATATAGAGCAGGTCTAGACCATACTCTTTAGATTATGATATTTACAGAGGGAGACCCAACAGTTCCCACCATGAGCAGCACTAGGTGACAGTGGCAAGGAAAAACTTTTTAAGAGACTCTTGAGCAGTTGATTTACTGATCTGAGCTCCAGATCTATTATCTGTGTGAGAGCTGAAAGAAATGAGAGTGGACCAGTGACAGTGAAATTCATGTTAAAAAAATTGGATTTGCAGAGCCTAACCATGAATAATAACTAATAAATACAAAAAAAAACCAAAAAAAAAACAAAAAACATTAGCTATAATTCAGCTGGCTAAGTTAAGAGAGTTCATTTGTCTCCTGTATAAAAATCCATTTTGGTTGTTCAAATAAAAGAGGAAAAATCTGTTATTATTCTCAGGGGAGTCAGATGCAGCTTTTTTGACCTCTTGACTGTTTTCATTACCCAGACATTTTTCATTTTTTCATATTTTCCTCACACCCACCCACTGGTCAGATGAATGTGTTGTGTTTGATGTCTGATGGAGGTATAAAGTATTTTTGCCTTTTTTTTTTTTTTTTTTTTTTTTTTTAGCTTTTACAGTGTAATCTTATGGACAATTGTCCATGTCAAAGTATGTCCACTAAAGTGCTTGTTTTTGCCACTTACAGGCTCAGATTGTTGTTTTAAGTGTCAACATTATGAATAGGATTCCTACAGACATAGCACTTTTTATGAAAGAGTTAGATCCTTTTTGTTTAACAAGAAACATCACTTTATATCACTACCAGACTCCATGGACAACAACTGTAATTTTACAGAGCAGAATACAGGAGCTGCTGGAATACCACTGCCTCCATCAGTTAGTTCAAACTTTATCCTTCAACTTTATCAAGCATTTTCTTGTTTCTACATCCAGCAGTTACAGAGCAAGATGATGATGCAAGTGGAGTGGTGTTTGTGTCCACCTGATGAACCTAAGTCCAGTGTTCCCTCTCTTTTAGCTCCCTTTTTGGTCTCCACCACCTCCTGAGGGAAATCTCTGGCTCTCTAGCTGCTAAATGCTCCACTGTGTTCACCAGCTGCTCTCTGGCTGTGTCTTTCTGCTGTATACTGAACAGGAAGTGGACAGTGGCTTTTTTTTTTTTTTTTTTAGAAGTTTGTGTGAAAACAGCTGATGAATAGAAACCAGAAAGGAAAAGTCAGACATCTGGCCCTTTCTTGTCAGGAATGCACCACCTTCAAATACCACCAATGTTATTCTCCACCTGTCTTTGTTCACATTGTAAATGCACACACACACACCTTCCCTCTCATCCCTTTAATTGTTTGTCAAAGTGAATTCCAATGTGCTCTCTCTCCTCCTCCTTCTTCTCCTGCCTAATTCTTCTTCATCCAGCAAATATTGATCCACCAAATTACTTCTCAAGGTCATCAGCGTCTCCGTAGCGACTGGCACCGTGTCATGATAAGCCCCCACCCCCACCCACCCCCCCTCCCGGTGCTGTCGCCACTCATGAAGTTGGCTCACGTCACTGGCTAGACGGTTCCTGGGGTAAACGCCAAAACCCTCTTCGTCAGAACAAATGTCAGGTGTCACATGGAGAAGGGTAGAGCTACAGGTGGGACGACATGGAGCGTTATGATATCTACCAGGGAGGGGGCAACTGTGACGTTTATCATCAGAAGTTTTAAATTTGAGGAGACAGATTTCCTACTTTTAGTTGTGTCTCACCACAACTGGTGTCACTTTTTATTTAACATTTTTTTATTCACTCTATCTGCTTGACCTATTGCATGCCCTACTGACCTATCAGTAAACTAAGCTGATGACGATGCAGTGTTTTGTTACAAAAATGGAGGACAATAGCGAGCAGAGCCGTCCCGAGTGGACAATGACAAGAATCAGACAAGCTGCGTTTGGGTTCTTCGTCATGGGTTGCAAAATCACAAATAAAGATAAGGCAGTTTGTTGACTTTGTCAAAGGCAGGTGTCTTACTCTTTATTGACAATAAATCTGTGGACTCATCCCACTGAAGTGACAGGCATAAAAAAAAAGGACAATGAGCAAACCATCCAATCAACCAATTTCGAATTCAATTAGAGCTCCAGTTTTTGGAAAAGCGACAGCCCTATCAGTTGCCTCATCAGATTTCACTTCACTTTATTTTTCCTTCTCACCGTGCAGCAGGCATTAAAAATACAACCAGGATGTGCAGAGCATAAATACATCACTTATACACCATTGTTCATTCTCAAAGAGAGGGGCATGGAGCTAGATTATTTATCTTTGTTGTATTTAATTAATATTGGGCTGTAAATAGCAACAATTTTCACATAATTTGATCCAGTAAAAATGGCAATAATAATGATAATTTTAAAAAACTGGCCATCACAATTTAATAAAGCACCAGGCAATGTCATCAAATGTCAAATTACACTGTGTCGCGGCCAAAAAGCTGAATCTAGTTCAGCTTCTGCTGCAGCGTGACAACATCCTCCCTTCACAGACAGCAAAATCCTTACAGGTGGTCCAGAACGCAGTGGTGTGTCTGGTCTCTGATCAGTCTAACCTCCACTAGGTAACCATGGCCACCTGATTCAAATTCAAGTCACTAATGCTCCCTACAGAGAGACATCTGGGTCTGCACCCATCTACTTGTACTCAATCATATGGTTTGTGCTTCTTCCCAGCCGCTGTGTTCCTCCATGGATTATCGTCTGGCATCACCAGCGTATAAGGTGTTCTCAGTTCTGGTTCGTGGTTCCCTGATGGTGGAACCAAAGTTGTGAAGTCCTATCTGTGAGTATTACAAACCACCATGTTGTGTTTTGTATCTTTTAAACACATGAATCTGTTTGTTCCAACTGGATTTCCTGGATTATATGTCACATGTCTCATCTATACATGACACAACACACCTCTACAAACACAGCTGATTTACATTGTTTCACCACAATTTAAATGCAAAGACATATAGAAGCTTAAAACATACAAAGCAGCACACACTGAAACACACTGTCGCCACACACACACACACACACACACACACACACACACAGGGGGATCAGAGGCTAATTATACGGTTCATCATGCTCGCTCTCGCCACTCTCCCTCCTCCTCTTCCTTCCCCTTTAAGCCCAGCCATTATCCTCCTTCATATATCACCTTTTCACTTGCAAATGACTGACACCATTGAAACCGGGCACTTGCACTCTGCAAGTGGCACTTTTTCCTCCAAGAATAGAGCCTGTAATAACTCTCAGTGTGGTCAAGGACAATGGACAACTTTTTATCTCCATAATGATCATCGCTGCTGCAGAGGGCCAATTTCTGTGAACCCTCACGTCTGTGTGGCCATTGTGGTGAGTCTTACAGAAATCACATGACATTTATGGTGAATTACACAGACAAGCGAACTGTATGGATTATATGTGCTCATGCATGTTGAGCAGTAGGGCTGGCTTGTATAAGTAGATTAGTCACAGGGCTTGTCATAAGTGCAAACTGATGATTTGTTTCATCAAAATACTCCGTTGCAGGCGCAGCAGGCAGGAGTTGTGGTCAGAAAGTGGTTGGTGCCTGTCGGGGTGGCGCGGAGGACCGACTTCTGAACCCGACCAATATGTCTTCCATGGAGGAGGCAGAGCCTGAAGACTCAGGGGAAGCCTTGGCCATATCTTTGGCAGAGGTTGCTGAGGTAGTTAGGAAGCTGCCCAGCGGCAAGGTGCCAGGTATGGACGAGGTTTGCCCTGAGATGCTAAAGGCTCTGGACATTGTGGGGCTGTCGTGGCTGACACGCCTCTTCAATGTTGCATGGAGGTCGGGGATAGTACCTGGGGCAAACTGGGGTGGCGGTCCCCATTTTTAAAAAGGGGGACTGGAGGGTGTGCTCCAATTATCGGGGTATCACACTACTCAGCCTCCCTGGGAAAGTTTACTCCAGGGTGCTGGAAAGGAGGACCAATTGTCGAACCTCAGATTCAGGAGGAACAATGCCAATTTCGTCCTGGCTGTGGAACAGTGGACCAGCTTTTCACTCTTGCAGGATTGCTGAGGGAGTAATGGGAATTTGACCAGCCAGTCTACATGTGTTTTGTAGACTTGGAAAAGGCCTATGACCGTGTCCCCCGAGGGATCCTGTGGGGGGTATTGTGGGAGTATGGGGTATCAGGGCTAGAGTTAGAGTTAGAGCTGTGTGTGAGCTGGAAAATGGTGGATTGTTCCATCCGGGTGGGGGTGGGGAGAGTTGCTGCCTCAAGCAAAGGAGTTTAAGTATCTTGGGGTCTTGTTCACGAGTGATGGGAGGATGGAGCGTGAGGTTGACAGACGGATCGGTGCAGCGTCAGTAGTAATGTGGTCACTGTACACTGTAAGCCTGGACATCTGGAGGGAGCTCGGAGTAGAGCCCCTGCTCCATTGCGTTGAAAGGAGCCAGTTGAGGTGGTTCAGGCATCTGGTTAGGATGCCTCCTGGGAGACTCCCTTTGGTGATCTTCTGGGCACGCCCAACTGGGAGGAGACCCCGGGGTAGGCCCAGGACGCGTTGGAGAGACTATATATCTCTCCTGGCCTGGGAACACCTTGGAATCCCCCAGGAAGAGGTCCCGATCCCGGAATAAGCGGGAGGAACTGAAGTGAAGAACAAAGGTCACTATAACTGGCCATAATTCAAGAATTTACACACCAAATAACTGCAGCTGGACCAGTTAGCTAAGGCATAAAACCAGAAGGTGGTAATTCTTTTTTCTCTTGATCAAATGATCAGTTGATGTAGCTTTGGTGAGATTACAAACCACTGGAGGTTTTCAGTTGAAAAAAAAAAAAGATTTTTCTATAGACACCTTAAAATTACAGATACCTGTGTGAGGGATCTAAGGATTGAAGATTGAAAACACTGGGTTTGTTGGGTTTCTGTGCCTCTTTTCCACATGAAAAGAAACTCTGACTGTGGGAGTTTTCTAGCTCTTTCTCTTCACTTTCTTTACTGCCTATAATGTGCATGACCTACTTATAATCCATCTTTTTTCAGCTATATGTAAAAAAAATCCCCTGAGTGCTTTAGCTGCATCTATCCACCCATCCTTCTCTTTCACTAACAAAGCTAGCTCCTTAAAAACACATGGACAGACACAACCTTTGCCTTTGTGAAGCACCTCTCCTTCATCCATTTATCACTGCAGCCATTCATGGTCCCTTTATGTAGCACATGTATCCATCAGCCTGAAAATTCAGTTCCCCACTTACTCACATAAAAACTGCTGCTCTCCCGCTGACTGAGCCATCATTTAAAGACTCCAACAGGTAGTTGCATGGCAACAGAGTGGAGCACCATGGTTAATGTAAGTGAGCAGGATCAGTGGTGGCTGTTGACAGTCCGCCTCCACCCTCACAGCCCTATCCCATCTTCTTGGAAGAGAGCTGGTGAACAGTACGTGTAAATCACCTGGTGGTTAGGAGTCGATTCTGCAGTGTCTGTTGGCCTCTGTTGGCCTGTAGGTGATTGTATCTGTTGGAACAGACACAATTTCTCAAGCAGCTCAATTTCTGCAACATTTCATGTATCAGTAGAAATACATTTAGGTGCGGCTGGTTGTCTTTCTGGCTCATATTCACCCATCTCACATCTCACATTATGAGATATTAAGTGTAGATTAATTGCTAAAAGTGGAAATTTTATCACTTTAAAATGAAATTGACAACATAATAAGGTGTGCTGGGGTCTGAATACTTTAGTGCCTATTTTATTCTACTCTATTTTAAAATATTTGAATATTTTATATATATATAATACGGGACCAAAGTTGCATTTCATTGTACAATCTTTTATTGTATAATGTCAATAAAGCTGAACCCTGATTAAGGGATTATTATCCACTTTTTACTTGATTATACATCTTCCCTCCCTGTTATTTCCTTGATGTGTTTTCCCCATAATTACCCTATTCAAAAAAAAAAATGTAGAAAAGAGTGACCTACATATTCTCATTGTTACCATACATCACCCAATTACTTCCTCTGCAATTACCCCAGCATTACCCTAAAATTACCTCATCACTGCTGAGCTGCTTCAGTGCAGCTGAGGGCTTTGGTCTAACCATTGACTGCATATAAAGATCTAAAGGTTTAAAGGTCTAATGTATAACCTAACATCTAACGTATGCAGGCTTTACCATTGGTTACCATTGGCCACTGAAGATGAGACCAGGACAAAAGATGTTTAACTCAACAACTCAACAGTGCAGAATGCACCAACAGAATGCTAATGAGAGTGGTGGATGACATATGTTTAAAGTAATGAAGAGGGAAGAAGATTTGATTCAATGTGTTGGAGGTGATGTGAGGTGACTTGTGAGGAGATGAAGTTTTCCAGCCCACAGTGGAAGATGAGGGCTGATGGTTGAATGTGAGTCACACTTTTTTTTTTTTTTTTTTTTTTGTGGGAGTGAGAAACGAGTTTTTGATGCAGCTCCTGGAGGTGTGGAGGCCCTGATTCAACCAGACATTTGCACTGGGAGCTGCCCGCCCGATAACCTCAAGGCTACACCCACTCTACACACAAGACTGACGGCGCTAACATTTAAATATTTTCATCATTTCTCTGTGAGAAGATCTGGAGTTTGAACTCCATCGTGGCTGACAGGGTTCCTTCTGCATGGAGTCTGAATTTTTCCAGTTTTGTGGTGAGAAAAGTTCACAGTGTTTCTCTGTCAACTTTAGTTTATTTTGTGGTTCAACTGCACACGTTTCTGCGGTGATGTACAAATGTACTCCAGGGTTTGACCACACCAAACCATACATATCTGTAAGTGTAAGTTTGCACATAAAGAAACAGAAAAACTTCCATCATGTTTTCCATGGCCTGTGTGCTCTTCCTCTTCTGTAGTGTTTTAATTATAGGCTGTATATACAGTCTATGGTTTTAATGGCAGCGATTGGAGAATCAGCTCCATCAACCAATGGCCTCACATAACAGGAGTGGATGGAAACATGCATTCTTTTTCTTTTGTTGATTTTCTGAACATTTGGTTAAAGTTTGTGCTACATTCGAATGGGAATCTAATAATAATAATTTAAAAAAAAAGACAAAAAATGGAAGGTAGGTGGAATTATGTTTTCTCTGATAGCTGAAACAGTAATTTCACAATGTTGTACACATGTACCACACTGACTTTCCTCCTTTAAAACTATATATACATATATGTGGCCATTGAAAAGTAAATAAATGTGAAAATCATTCTCTGGTTGCAGCCTCTTAAAGGATGTGCTGCTTTTGCCATAAGTCAGTGTAAACAGAATATATTTCAAAGACGTTACATTGGGCTGTTGATGTGACAGGAAGTGATGGAGCTGATGGTGTGAAAATGATCATTGTAGTGAATTCATCATGGAAGGAAAACTGAGTTACAGTATTAAGACAGGAGGAGGTCAGAAAACAAAATAAATAAATTAGGGCTGGGACTTTAACATGTTAATTCCGATTAATTAATTACGAAAATATAACACGTAAAAAAAATCATTGTACTTTATTTTTACACTCCAGACAACGTGAAAACGTTTCTCAGTGCACCTGAGAACGTTCCTTTCAGTTCCTGGCATACTGATTACACCGATGCACCAGATACGAGGAGTGACGTCAGACAAAAAGCCCCACGTGGAAAGCGGAAAAGCACGGTAGCAGGCTAACGACAAACATGATAGATGAAACAGATGAGAGCGCGTTGCATGGCCAGGTGATACGAACAAAGAATTAGCATATCACCGAAGCAATTCCAGTCTCTGGTATCACCTCAATGCTAAACATGTAGCATCGAGCACAGACGCCAGAGCTAACGTTAACGTTAGTCCTAGTACGAGCAAGCAGTGTTGCTAACCCACACTCGACCAGACGACGCCACAATGAGTAAGTCCACAAACAAACTCACTGAGGCCAATGGGTTTGTTACTGTTTAGTCACGCTAAGATGTTTTACCTCTCTTCTGGAATATAAAAGTGCTGTGTTTTATTTAAAAAAACACACAAACCAAAACATTTTCTAGACAGTGGAAGTTTACAAAACTAATAAACACGATTTTGTTGTTTAAGTCTATTCATTGATCCAGTCATCTGCCAAAATCTGTTTGAATTGAAAAATGTTGCTTCTTGCAACGTGTCAAATATTGATATGCGATTAAAATGCAATTAATCGCGATTAACTAATTACAAAGCCCCTCACTAATTTGATTTTTTTTTTAATCGAGTCCCACCACTACTATAAATGAATCTGAAGATAATCCTTGTTATTCATTGGCAATTGTTTTTTATTTTTTGGTCTGTTAAATGTCACTGTCCAAACCCCAGAGATATTAAATTTATAAATAATATGAAACAGAAAAGCAGTGGACAATCACATTATTGTCTACTGTTTTACACTTTCAGAAAGTACTCAAAACAATTAATTGGTTTTAAAAACACTTGCTGATGATTTTGATTAATTGAAAACTAGTTTCAGCCCTGTCACAAAACAAAGAAAGTTCAGAACAAAAGCCCCTGCTCTTGTATAAGACCTGTTTCTCTGTTCACACTACCTGAGGTCAGAAGGTGAAAATGAATAACATACATGAGCCTCTGTGCAACTGAATTTGTGATCATGTCGAGGTGTTATTATGGTGGTGCGCCTGCTCGTTAACCATATTTCACACCTTCACTGGTTTACACAGTGACAGACAGACAGGGCTCAGACCTCACCGAATATAAAGACTGATGATTTCAACTTTTAAATTCACAGAAGGGGAGGAGAGGATGTTTCTGACAGCTGCTTAAACAAGATGTGGTGCTTTGACCCAAATTCCTGCTGTGCAAATTAAATTACCTGTCAGCAATAATCTTTCATTCTTTTTTTCAAAAAAAAAAAAAAAAAAAACCCTCCTCAACTCATCTTTTACTCCTTTTATCAGAGCTGAATGATAAATACTATAGAGACAACTGTGCAGGCGTCTCAGTTTGTCAAAAGCACTGCAATCAGCAAAAAAATATGTTTTGTGTAGCATCTTTTTTGTTCCCTTGGCAGTGTTGTGCAGCTCTAACAGTGGTGTAATAGTTGAGGCACAGTTACATCAGCGTGTGGTGAATGTCTCCTTTGAGGATTTGTTTGGTTGGAGGTGGTTTCCTCGGATTGGAAGGTGTAATCCGTCTGAAGAATGGGATTTAGGAGAACATCCAGGTGGTATACGGCTCAGACTGGGCTCCAGTGGTGCAGATCTGGGTTTTGGCAGCTACAAATAGTACTGGACCAAGTGTTTGTTTGTATGCAATGTTGTGTAATGTTGAGGAAGAACAGAAACAGGACAAACTTAGTGAAGAAATTTGAAGGATTGACACATAGTTTGTAAAATCTTCGTACCTGTTAGTGCTTTGAGTGTCTTGTTAATGTGCACTCCTTACTTCAAGTGATCATTTAATTTACTACTCCAACATGCAGTCTCTGTGGCCTGTAGCTCTGTGTGTGTGTTGGTCAGTTGCTTTACACACAAGGAAGGTGTTTGTTTTTTGTTTTAATACTGATCCCTGAGCTAGCGAGACTGGTTAGCATAGCGGTCCTCTATCTGTGCTGGAAACAATCCCCACGCTTCTTGAGCAGAGTGGTGAATAACTTGCTCTTATCTCATTGTCAGTCACCTTGTGAGGACATTTGCATAAAGTTGAGCTTTTTCTGGCGTCTTTTAAATCTTTGTAGCTCAGCAGGTGATGCCAGGCTGCTCCTCCAGGGTCCATTCACAATGGATAGAAACTTATCACTGCCCCTAGAATCCATATTGAACAATAAACAATGTCATTGTCAGCACAGAAGTGATTTGTGGCTGCTGTTCCCTAGAGGATGATCCCTCTTTATCTGAGTGACTTCACGGCCTATTTTCACCGTCTTACCACAGCTTTTTCACTGTTCTTGTCATTCCAACAGAAACTTCTGTGGAAGATTGTCCTGTGCAGATGGCAGCAGCGATCCAGAAGAGAAGGAGGAGGCGGAGTGGTAGAGACAGACTGACCGAGGACAGAGAGGAGACGTTGAAACGTAGAGAAAGGAAGAATAACAAGCATTTTAACGGAGGAGGTGAGAGCATGAAATTTCTTCTTCCCTGTTGGAACCCCCCCCCCCCCCCTCCTGAATGAGTGATGATGTGGTGTTGAGAATGTGTTTGAGCCAGGAATTATCATTTAGGCCTAAACTGTCTGTGTTGTTCTAAAAAAAAAAAAAAAACCACCAATCATTAGACCAATTGGCTCAGAGCTGTCCCCTAAATACAAATATTTAATGTGTCTTTTATTATCATAACCAATAAATAGACAGAGTAAATAGGGTTATTATCAAGCAGCTCTTGGTTGCATGGTACCACATATTAAACACAGAGAAAACAGTAATTTTCAGTCAGGACTTAAATATTTGAATTTATAGATGTATATTGTGAGGTTAATATTTAAATTCTAAGTGTGCTTTAACCAATCAGAAAAGACAGCATTTTTTCTTTTAGAGTAAACCACGTGATATTTTCAAGTATTATAGAATTTGAATATAACAGATGAAACAATACAGTCTCTTCACGTGTACATGTAATGTGTCAGTGTTAACCAGTCAGCAGTTCTTGAGGAAGATGCTCTAAAACCAGTGACGTGACAGGTTAATAAATATAACGGCAGGACAGCAGGGAGCTGAAATGACAACAAAAGCAGCAGAGGCAGACATGAACAAATCACGCAACGCAGCGAAACCTTTATCCAACAATACAATAACATCCACTGTTCAGTGTATGCAGACTTTCAAAGGCTTGTAAAGCAGCAGAACACAAATAAGCAGTACTTCCATAAAGAGCAGCTGGACAAATAGAGACCAATAAACAATCAATAGTTTAAAAACACACTTGATAAGAACACCTTTTAGGCTGGACTGCAACAGACATGGAAAGACATGCACAGACCGTCAGCAGGCTGTCAGACTTTTCTGATTGGCCATCGTTCTGTTAAAATGATTTGGTGCAAACACTTTGTATCATGTCATCAGGTAGCATGACTTGTTTGTGTTTGTTGGCTTGGAAACTCTCAGATCTGGTGTGAGGTGTTTGCAGAGTGGCGAGTTATGGTGAGTTATCAGCAGCCCGGCAGGAGAGAGACGCTCTGCATGGCCATACACAGTCCAGCAGTGTACTCGGTTTTAACCTAATGGAGCCTCGGTTGCGAGCTAGTTCAGGCAGACAACTCGAGCTGCTCTGTTGTACTCATGTGACACGCCTCACTCTGATTTGAAAATGTGTGTGATGATGGACTGGTTACTTAGAAAGCGGTTAAGATAGATTCAGCGTTTTTGCCCAGGCCATACAGTTCCCTTGTGGCTTGGTAGCAAATGTTTTGTGGCCTGGCTCTAGTTCACAGGCTGGGGTTTGGAAACCACTATTCTGGCAGGCAGAATATTTTTGAACCTTGTCACTGAGGATTCAGGAAATGTGGATTGGTTAAAAGATTAAAAGATGCTTACATTTGTGATAATAGGTGCAAATTAGTGCTGACAGAGAACATCCTACATCTTGTCATTAGAGCTTAAAGCAGGTTTAATTTGTCCTCCTTAGCCCCATCTCTGCTGGACTGAGGGCAGTGATGGCAGGACTTTTGCTGCACTTTTAGTGAATCTGCATATTTATAGCGGCAGACCGGCCTCCATTTCATGCCTGTGTGCCTCCAGAGCCTGCTCGGTATTTCATGTGCACAGCTCTGCTATGTTAACACAACCGAGCGACTTCACGCTGTCTGTCCTTTGATTTACAGACACTGACCCATCTCCCTGTGTGACAGCAGCTCGGGCCTGTAACTATATAATGGCCCATAACTGCCCGGCACAACTGGACCTTCACATTCATATTGGCTTTTATTTCTTCCAGCTGCTGGAGGTAAAGTGAGTAATGAGGTGTTTTATCCAGAAGGCACAACTCAGCAGCAGGGAAGAGGAGGAGGAATGTGTCATATAAACGCACTAACAGCTCCAAGTGCTCTGAAACTTAAGCAGTACACGGAAAGCAGATAATCCATGTAGATTTTTAGCAGGGTTTTGCCACAGGGTAACAAAAGGTTTTGGGTGTAATCGATGTTGAAAAAGTGATAAATACAGCTACACAAAGAGGAGAGAGAGGAAAGTCTGGGCTTCTTGTTTTTCTTCCCTCTCGTCTTTGATTTGTCTTTGGGATAATCTGGTCTGCTGCCATCCATTCATCCATCCATCCATCCATCTGTCTGGCTGTCATTTAGCAAGCACGGGTTCATCCAAAGACATCTCTCAGCTCCAGTGTCACCCGCCACTTCGTGTAGGAGCCACTCAGTCATTTGTCCGACCACTCAACGAACCACTGCGCCAACCAGGCATCTTGCCAGTTTACCACTCAGATATCCTCTCCTTTGGCTTGTTAGTCTCTAAGCAAACCAGGCGGCCATGTAACCATTTAGTCAAGTCAGCTGTCCAACCAGCTATCTATCCAGGCAGTCAGAGTAGTGACAGCAAAACATGGTGCGGATGAGTTTAAAGCCAGGGGACAGCTGACATCCTGCACGTCCCAGTGTGTCGGTTCAATTCCTCCTCCCGGTGCGTCACACTAAATCTTCCCCCCTAATTGACAGAGCAGAGGATGTTTTCTGCCAGGCGCGCTGATGGCAGGATGCAGCAGAGAGGGAGAGGGAAGGCGAGAAACTGTGAAAAGCACAAGAATTCATGTATGCGCCACAGAAATGTCTTTCCCTGTACAGGACACTCTGTCACTGGCTCAGTATTGTGTAGTGGCGCTGTACGTACTGAGGTAATGATGTGATTCCACAGCACAGAACATAGTCATAAATACTAAGAACATCGTCTTATGTTCACTCGCACACGGTGGCAGTGAGGACAGCTGAAGGACAGCGTGGCCTCGAGCTGCAGTTTCTTTATTGGCCACTAGATAGAGGCTGAGAAAACTCAGTGAATCAAACAGTTAAACCCCCAAAGGCTCATGGGTGGTACATGTCAAAGTGTCATTCAGATGAATGTCAGGACCAGAAAGGGTGCCAGCAGAGCGCTGTATTGTAACCAGACTGATCAATGTTATTCACTTCACCTGTCAGTGGTTTTCATGTTGTGGACTGGTCAATATGTATTGTCTTAGATGTGATCTGAGAGCAGAGATAATGATAATGATAGATCAGTTATGTACAGTCAATCCACAGGAGATTAATCAGCACCTATGATCAATTAAATGTTTTGATCAGTTTTCAAGTAAAAATGATTATATTTTCTTTTTCCAGCTTCTCAAATGTCAGGTCTTTCTTGTTGTTGTTTTTTTTTTTTTTTTTTAATTCTCACAGTTGCCACAAATTACAAAAAGTGAAAAATACCTCTGGCAACCAAATTTAACTGGGAAAAAGAACTTGTGTATTTCTAAAGAGAATTTTGGGCTTTGTCTCTTCAAATCAACACAGTTTTTAGATTTATACTGGAGCACCAGCTAAAGGCCATTAGAGGAACTGCTGAAGGTGCCTCAGGCTGCTGTTTGACCTCTAGTGAGTTTGAATCAAGGTTTTTAAGACATAATTTTAAGCTGCATCTGTTTTAGATTAACATTTAGACAGGAAGCTCTTATCAAAAGCAGGAAGGCATTGATTAATTGATCTGAAACAACATTTAGGTTCCTGCAGAGATTCTCCACTTGACCACAGAGTCCTGTCCACAAAATCAGGTAGAAGCTCTGATCGGTTATTGATTCCACCTCAGTCATGAGGATGAGGTGTACAGCAAATATCAAGAGTCTGCACATCATTTCAGATTTTCTAGTTTAGTGCCTTGAGGCCTGAAGAGAAAAATCCATTTAAAAAAAAAACTTTCATTTGGATTCAGGTAAAATCAGTATGAACCTGGTTGCTGAGTGTGCAGTC
The DNA here is from genome assembly GCF_001640805.2 of Lates calcarifer. Classification (NCBI taxonomy): domain Eukaryota; kingdom Metazoa; phylum Chordata; class Actinopteri; family Centropomidae; genus Lates; species Lates calcarifer. The sequence continues at coordinate 17,951,630 of NC_066855.1, read as the reverse complement.
GCTCCACTTAATGCTCAGTGGAAGTATCTTTGCTTTGAAAACAGCAGGATGTCTGGTCAGATAAATCTCTAACTTGGCACAAATGGAAATAACTCTTCTCTGCTGAGGTTAAACCCAGGAACTGCATGGAGAGTGTTCCTTAAACTCTTCATTTAAATTTAAGTTTTAAAAATAATTTAATAATATTAACTTTGTTAGTATTACAACAAAGGCAAAAGTGAACATTGAGCCACAGGAGGTAGAGCAGTCGCCCACCAATCAGAAGGTCGGTGGTTCGATTCCCGGCTCCTCCAGTCCGCATGCCGAAGTAGATGATGCTGAACCCCAAACTGCCTCTGATGTGTCATCGGTGTGTGAATGTGTGTATATGTGCTAGAAAGCACTGTTGTATAGAGGTGCTGTATGAATGTGTGTGTGACTGGGGTGAATGTGACCTGTAGTGTGAAGCGCTTTGAGTGGTTGAAAAGACTAGAAAAGCGCTATATAAGTACAGTCCATTTACACTGCAGATGAGAAAATCTAGAGACTTACTGCCTAAGATTTTACACAACAGGTAAATAAAGGAACCGATGATGTAGTGTTTTTGAAAAATGAAAAAAATGTATTTGTCTGACAGTTTGTAAGATTTAGTTTTGTGGGAACCAGTTAACACTCCTGGCTTCCTCCCACTGTCCAAAGACATGCAGGTTAGGTTAATTGGTGACTCTAGATTGACTGTGGGTGTGAATGTGAGTGATGAATGAATGTTTGTCTACATATGTTGGTCCTGTGATGGACTGGTGATCTGTCCAGAGTGTACCCCGCCTCTCACCCATCATCCGGTCCCATCCATACATCCATGGTGGATGGTACTGGTTAGAGACTAACAAATTGAAGATTTTGATTGTTTCAAAACATTTGTTAAATAGAAATATCTGTCCTTTATACACCTTAAATTTCACTGAAATGTGATCTTCATGCTTGACTAATGAACATACAGAAGGAAGTGATCAGTAGTTTCCAAGATTGAATATGACAAAGGTCAAGAAATTTGGGCCAAAGGGAAAACTTTAAATGCAGTGTGCATTGACAGAGGGGCTGTCATGCCTTAGGGTGCAGTGGTGTAGTACTGGAATCCAGCAATCAGACTCAAGGCCTGATTTTTAGGACTCATGACTCGACTAGTTCTCCATTCTGATAGATATTTCTTACCTGAAAAGTTACGCTACCTCACTTATTACCACATTTCTAGAAGTTGTAGCTTGAAAAGATTTAAATGCTGCTTAATTAGTCAGTAATATGAGTCAACAATAAAATGTTATATAGATTTGGCTGGTAATACTTTTACGTCAGTAAAATTTTGAATACAGTACTTTTAGTTTCAGTTTTCTTATTTTAATACTGCGGTATTGCTACTTACTCTTAAGTAAACGATATGAATAATTCCACCACTGGTGCTTACCTAGCAACAGTTTAATGATTAACATTCAGATTTACAGAATGATTAAATATCTTATGTAGAATAGCCATAAATACAGAACTTCTGCTGTCATTAAACAACATTAGAAACAAATGTGTAAATCATATTTCTTTATTAAAGATTAAGAAACTCCAAGCAGCATATTCATAAATAAAATAAGGGTCTCCCTTAGATGTACTGTGACAGACTATATGCTATGACAGTTCATGTTTTCATCTTCTGACGGGGCGCTGGAGTTTTAAACGTAAAGGGGGTGACACATGGAGCTGCCCCGGCACACAGACCAATCACAACCTCAGGGTCCTCACTCTCAGTCTGTCCATCATCGTGTTGTGGAGCACAGTGTGAAAAGCAAGTGGGTTCACAAGAGCAACTACTGACACAGTTAGAAAACATCCATGTAGAGTCTGTTCAGGTGAGAGGTGCGTCCAAGATTGATGGTCCAGCAGACACTAAAAATCCTCCCATACACTGAACTGAAGTCTGCTTTTCTTCTGCTCGTCCATTTTCAGACAGAATGAAACGTGGTAGATTTTACGTCATGTCATTGGAGATAATATAACCATGATTCTCTGAACAGGAGAAATTAAGTGATGGTGCCGTGTCCGCTTGGGACAGTCGAGCAACGACCACACGTTAAACATCTGGATCCACAGTTAACACACGAAACCTTTTCTAAGAAGTTTAATCACTCAGATTTAATGCATCCAGAAAAAACAGTGTTGGTCCTACGATCAACAGCTAAACTGGTTTTTATCATTGTAGGGAATGGAGTTAATTTTGCTTCTAAATCAGCTCAGTCTCACTAAGAATGAATTCCATGTTGGACAATTTACCATCCAGTGCAACTGAAGGGCGAGTGTGTTCTTTATGTTGGAAAATAAGTAAGAATGTGCAGGAAACTGTGCAGGAGTCTGTGTCCCATCATGACTTAGAATTAGCATTTAGCATAGCTTTTTATTAACTGCAGCTATGGTCTTTTCCTAACTTTAACCAAGAATTTTGTTTGAGTAACCCAAACCATACACTCTGACCATGCCCTTTTTGTGACCTCAGGACTCCATACATTACCCAATGATTCGTTGGTTCACTAAACAAGCTTAAAGGTAAAATGTACAAATGTTACTACTTTTCCAAATTATCCAGCAAAAGGTTGTATCTTCAGAGGTATTTTCAGAGTGATATCAGAGCCATGTCAGATGCTGTGATTAACATCTGGTGAATAGCAGAGGTACAATGTAAACCTAACAGATGCAAAGACATAAACACAGTATACAGCACTAATACTAGCTTGCCAGTGTATTCTGCATCTTTTTCTGTTAGTTGGTGTCATAGCAGCAGTCACACTGTGAGAATTTGGTCCTATACTTCTGACACAGGTTGTCTTTGGTCCCCAAACCTCCACATCAGGAGTTGGTGGATGTGTCTCAGTCAGATTTAGCATCACCGTTGTGGACTGATGATCACAACTTGTGACCACATTTCTCTTAGAACTATTATCTGTCATTAGGGACAGCCAAAAATCATCCAGTGTGATGGGGGCCTAAAGTCTAATATTTCCATAGACTGAGCAGTTGACTGATCCAGAGTCTATGGAAATGTTTCACCCATTCATTCATAGGAAAAGCTGTGACTGAGTCATAAAGTAATACATGGAGTTCTGAGCTCAACAACTGGGCAAACCCTAATTAACCCTAACCAAGTGTTTTAGTTTACTAACCCTAGACATTCCCTTCCCTGATGGTTATTGAATATAGTCCTAGGTTTTGCAGCATCGTTCAATGTAGACGTTCATGTTGGCAATTCAGTTATTAATGCATTGTTGTTTTGTTTATATTGTTGGGAATTCATTTTGTTGGGACAAAGTCAGTTAGCATTAGCAGTTTTTTAGCAGTAGTTTTTTTTTTTAATCATTGAAATCACAATTCTGTCAATGAACCACTAAGTTTACCTTCTTACTGACTGACGATATGTCATCAGTAATATCTTGTTTGGTTTCCTGTCTTCAGATTGACTTTTAAGAATAGAGCCCTTCATTCTGACAAGTTAGGATCATTCAGTTTCCTCAGCTGACGTAAAACTATGACATTTTTTAGAACAGGAAACCCTTCAAAGGCGAGCCGGTCTGCTTCTATCTGGAGCCTGGCTGTTCAATGAAAACTCTACTGTGTGCGATCAACATGTTTCCAAACAGCCAATATCTAGTAAATGAAAATGAAGTCAAAACTCATTAGGCCCATAAATGCGCAGTAATTGCACTTATGAAAGCAAAAGGAGGGGTAAAGTGTGTGGTTTTATATCTCCTGTTGAAAATAGCTTTCTATAAAGGTTCATCATACAGTATTCCATAGAGAAAAACAATCTAGTGTTTAGCAAACATAATCAGATTCCCTCTATATTACAAGCAGTTGAGGTATGGCACCTGCAGAATCTCCACCATCACTAGCCTCTGATTGCACTTTGGATAATGACACCCTCTGTCATCCCTGCAGGTGATAATGGATCTCATTAGGAATGACTTGTGGGAATATGAGGCCTCTCTCTGTCACTCTCTCACTCTCTCTGATTAAAATAACTGCACTGCTTTGCAGGAGAAAAACCTGTATACAAGTGTTTAACATTAAATTCTCTAGTATAAAAAATTAAAGACATATCTTATATAGCTGATAATTCTTTCTACAAGACTCTTTTTCTTCAGGTTAAATATAACAAACAAAAAATTCCAGAGACTGTTACACTGTGTTCACACCAGGTCCTGTTTGTCTGAACTCTGCTGCGGTTCCTCCTTCACTTGGCACAAAATTAAGGGTTGGTCCTCTCACAGGAGGCATGCATTATTGGTAACTAGGAATGACAACAAAATGGTGGCCAGTAGTACTGGAAATGCAATCATTTCAGATGGAGATTTGTTGTCTCTTAAAGGAACAGACAAATATGCTTTGTTGTGGATGTTTCTGTTGTTGGGATAGGTGATCAAAACCAACTAGAACAACTCAAGTTGTTTCAGATTCAACTGTTTAGCCCCATATTTTCTATTTCATGTTTCACACTCTTTTTTTTCCACCCTTAAATTTGTACTAGTGTCTCATTGGTCTGAACTGCTAACATCTGGCATTTTTGATGTGCCTACTCTTCCCAGTAAAACTGTGGAGGTTGATGCAAGTACTGATAAGTATCTAACAAAAAGCACTACAGATATACACCTAGTAACCTATCAGTTACTGTTCAGAATGACAATGTTATGTTGTTGTTAGTTGCTGGGATGTTTAACTCTTAACTGAAAATGTCATCCTGCTGGTGGTGGTGCTATAAGAAAAGTCAGGTGGAAAGTAAATGTTGAGATATTTTACAGTGAAAATTTTGACAGTAATTGAGCTTCATCCTGAAGTGATAAAGATGGTTTCTTCCAAAGTTGTTGAGATGCCACTAGCCTTATAAACCAGTCTGAGAGAGTTTGGTCTGGCAGCCAATTCAGAACTAGTTTTCTGGTCTTTGGACATGTTGGTTTTAACACTGACCATGCACACCATGTTAACTTGTATCTGGGTTATACCATTTGATTAGCCATGTGATAAGCTGTTGGATACAAGTACAAAAAAATGATCAGAATCATTATTTCACTTGTGAAATGGACAAAAAACAAAAAAAACCCAGTGTCAGGTGTGATCGCAGACTAACAGTCTCTGCCTCCTCCCCTCTGGCTCTTTCTTCCCCCTCTTTACAAACTGAAACTCCTCACCTGGACAGTACTGGTGCCAAATAAACTATAAAAACAAACCACTCAGCTGTGTGTAAAATATGAACCAGATAAAAATCCACTTGTGTCGTCCCCCACAACCCCCCACCCCACCCCACCCCACTCCCCAGTGTTGAATGATACACCATTTACAGTCGAAGTAAGAAAATGAATGTAGACTTTTGATTGGAAAAGAACAATGTATATTATATATTCAATACAAATGAAAAAAAAAACAAAATATTGTGATTATTTTCGTCCAATGCTGAAGATATATATAGGGTTGGTACAGAGGTGCATAACAGTAGGTGTCCAACACTAAAATGTCCCTACAGCGGTGCATCATGGGTAGTCGTTTACATCGATGAGTTGTGGAGAGACATCGTTTAATTTCGGCACTTAGAAAACAATCACAATGAATTTCGCGTCATTGTTTTATATTGAACAAAATTTACAAAGCCATTCAAACAGTCATAACGTTTTCATCAATGTATATATATATTTTTTTTTTATCTCGTTTTGTTTGTTTTTTATAACTCAACTTCAAAAATTGAGAATATTCAAAATACACTTTAACCTCACTTCGTTCTCTTGGTATTTACAGATATGTACAAGAGAAAAATTACACCTGCCTACCCACCCGCCTCCCCCCCGTTTTTTTTTTTTTCTGTAACATCGGCTTTTCTGAACAGGTAGTGAGATACAAAATCTTTTTACTTTGTACATTATGTTTTTTTTTTTTACCTTCTATAATAATTTTCCTCTATAGATCCCCAACCCCCCTCACATCCAGAACTGGACCAAAGTCCAGGGAACGACTTATTGTTGATGCAGTTTGACCCTGTCCTATCCCAACCCTCCCCCCTCCCCCTCCCCCAATCACTATATGGATGTACTGTGGGTGGCCTCAATGGCTTCGGGTATGGGTCCTGCGGAGACTGCCTGGTAGGACATTGGCATGGGTGTCTTGCCAGGGCTCTGCCGGAAGAGCCCCCCGTTGGGAGCCCTGTGTTTGCACTGCATGGTGCCGCTGAGGCTGGTGCTGCTGAGCGGGTGGTGCGGGGGCAACGTGGTGCTGCCAGGGACCTGGGATGGGGGTAGCGTCCTGCCTAGGGTCCCCCCATGGTGAGGGTGGGGAAGAGGAGGAGGTGGCGCCCCCTCCCCGGGGAGGAAGGTGGTCACAGCGAGGCCCGAGGGCGGGTAGTCCCGCACGGACTCCGGCCCCGGCACCAGAGAGGCCTGGCTGGGCTGCATGCTGCCGATGTCCAGCGCAGAGATCTCGATAGAGGGGCCGGGGATCTGCTTGTGGGCCAAGTCCTCGTCCAAAAGACTGTTCATACGACGATGCACCTGTTCCAGATTCACCTCCTTGTCCTATAAGAGGAGGAGTGGGGGGTGGAGGAGGACAGAGGAGAGACAGGGGGAGGGAGGAGAGGAGGGAGGAGGGACACAGAGGCTGAGATTGGCGATGGGCCGGTTTCTCAGACTGTTTCAGGTCTGCTGGTGCTCCATGCATTCTCAATCTGTCATTGTTTTTGGAGGTGGCCTTTGTTTGGACTGTTATCAGCACATCAGCTGATAGACAGACTCTTGTTTCTGTTTGTCATTTGGTTTGGAGAGCCCAGTGGGAACTGAGGCCACAGAAACCAATTTGGACATGCACTTTGAAATCAAACTTGGCCAGTGAGTATTAAAGGTTTGATGTCTAGAGAAAAACAATCCTGGAGCCAAACTGACTGAAGGTAGTTTGTTGTAAAGCTGTTAGAGGCTGAATGTTCTTTAGTTTGTTTGCATGAAAACAGGATTATTTGAAAGACTTCTGGTTCTTGGATGCTGTTCATTCACATTTATATTTTCAAGCACTAGAGTAAAATCTCTGGCTGGAAATTCACCCCCTTGGCGTACCCTCTAGATATATTTATTTAACTGAAACTGAAAATATGCTCAGTTGTGTTTCTTTCCCCTTTGTGGTGTATTTTTTTTCCCCTCTCTGCCCTTGGAGCCGGTACACTCTGTGCTGGAGGATCGGAGAATTGGTTCCCTATCAGACCAATTTAATCAAAACATCGGCTGACGCTGCATCTCCCGCTGACTGCAGCCATGCATACTTGTTAGGTATTAATAGACACTTGAGTGTTTCCCTGTTGAACCGCAGGTCTGCTTCAGTACACTGGGTCATGGGAAGGTAAAAGACAAGGGGTAAAGAGAGAGACAGGAGGCGTGACTCGCATCTCAAGTGAGGCTCTGGCATCTGGATCCAGATTCTTTACATGTGTGTGCTGTGCTCAGTGCAGCCTGTTGATGTCAGTCACTTTACAACAAAACACATAAAGTCAGTTATAGTTCCTGAACTTGGCTCCAGCATTGGGTTCACTTTAACTCAGAGGTACAATGATATTAGTCACAGTAACTCAGGAACAGTGACACAAGTGATATTCAGAACAATGCACATGACACATTTACACTGTATATTAATACCACACACATATTCCCTTATGTTGCAGTGTTATCAGGAGCATGGCTGGAGCCAGGTTTTTAATAGATAATGAAGTCATGCCACCCCCCCCCAAATCCCCACCACGTCCTGCCCCAGGAAGTTCAAATTATAATCCTCAAGATTTTCGTTATATAAAACTCCATTTCTGATGTGAGTTACAGTCAGTGTTTTGTTATGACCTCTTTATATCATAAGCTACATCCAAACTAACTTAGTTTTAAAAAGCATCGCTGTTGCTACGGTTGCTGGCATCCAAACTATTCCTACTTTCAAGCCCCTAAGACAGAGACTTTTGGAAACGCTGCTGGGCCTGTTTTAGTTTGATAACTCTTAGGAGCTTTTTTCACACCCATCACGTGACCCATTTCAGCCTCGACTACCAATGGTAAATGTAACATGGGTAATGAATTATAATCGTTGCTGACCTGGGTGTCTGTTAGCTGCTGTTGTTCGTAGTATTTTCTGACTGCATAGTAAACAATCTACTTCCTGTTTATACTGGCATGCTCACGCCCGGTGTGTGTGTGTGAATGGTCATGTGATATGAGTTTTCAGGCGTGTTAGTGTGGATGGAGATCATTCATATGGAGCCAAAGTACTTGTCTGGACGGAGATTGTATTAGTGTGGACATAATCTTAGTTTTCGTCGTTACTGGCAGAGTTTGTCTCCCCAGTGGGATTTTCATCACCACGAGGTAAAACACAAGGAACTGATACCTGTTTGTACTTAAATATTATGGTTAGTAGTTTGATAGCAGCCTCACTGTTCACTCTTTCTCCAAACACTGTATCAGCACATTCAACATTTTCTGCCGCTGCTGCTTCACATTAAGTGTCTGAATGGTGAAACACAGTGTGTTTTTTATTGTGAAGCAGCCATAGGCTGAGGTTAGCTCTGAGGTTACTGCTCACTATCATCAGTTTTAGTAGTTTCTGGCAGTTTTTATAAGCAGATCACAAGGAGGCTATGAATCTTCTAGATACACAAGATGTCCTCACTCTGTTGCATTCCTGACAAAGATGTTGCTAAAAGCATCTTTGCTGCCCCCAGAAATCAAAATACAGCACGTGTGGTTCTAACAGAACCAATCTATGATATTAAACTGCACCTGCCAGGAATGAAATCTTTAGGATTATAACTTTAATCCATTACATTTTTATACATTTAAAAGCATTTATATATATCATATGTCTCGATTTGACCAGGAACTAAATTCTAGCAGTGAATGTTTTTAAATTTGTACACTGATTTTCAAAATGTATTTCCTAATCTTCCCTAGCCTGAAAACACCTGAATTTAAAGAATCTAAAGAAATGATTGGTATATAAAAATGTGCAAAGTTAAATTATAAATGTAAACTACAGGTCAGGTCCACAAATTCCTCCCTCCCAGGAGGATCAGCAGGAAAGCAACAAATGAAAACCTTAGCAGAAATAAAATAAGTAAGTAAAATGTTTGCTCTTAAGATGACAATGCCTTCAATATTGAGTCTTTATTTTGAGGTAGGATGGTGATGAGAAGACTTCCTATGAAACATACCTATTAAACCATATAATAGCTAAAACAAAACACAGCATGTGAGAGCACTCTTGAGGAAACCTCTGAGTCTCCGTGCATCTTGATACCCTGTGGTGGAGAAGAGCTAAGGCTAAGCATCTGTCTTTAGCCTTTATTCAAGCCTTTAAGGAACACATAAACATACAATGTGTTTATCCATGAGGCCTGAGCAGGCTTGAATGATCCCTCTCCAGTCTCAAAAAGCTCCTCTCAAAGCCAATTAAAACATCTCAGTACAGGTTATTGTTTCAGTGGACTGGCACCTCATTAAAATATGTTTTCAGCAGCGTCAAACTGGCAGCTAGCCTAAATAAATAAATGCATGGGATTAAACCTCAGCCGGTCGTTAAAGACGGTCTGGTGATGTAAGTGGAGAGGAAGAAAACAAAAGCTGTCTGAAAGCGTCTATTAATTTGGAAAACAAACAGCTCTTTTAATGAGTGCTCCCAGTGGGGGGTGGAGAGTGTGTGTGTGTGTGTGTGTGTGTGTGTGTGTGGGGGGGGGGTTTAAATCACCCTCTCCTGCTACTTTGCAACTGTTGAGTGGGTTGTGCTCAAGTGCGATAAGAACAGTTTCTAGTTGTTTCTGGTTCATTTTGGATTCAAGTGGCCCTTTGAAACATTTAAACCCTTTAGCACAGAACTCTTTTTTTTGTGACAGGCTGCCTTTGATATCTCACTGTAAGAAGAGTGGAAGTTGAAAGTAAAGTCTGATGTGCTGTGCTGCACGGTAACCTCCTCTAAAGTGGACATGTATTCTCCCTGTGGCCACTGATGATTAAAGATTGAAGCCAATTAATTTGGTTCAGTAAAGTTTGACTGAAGCTCTTTGAAAAAGACTTGAACAGAGTAGGATACGCGCTTTGATGATAACTGAAAAATAATGCAATCTAGCTCTATATGTCTCTATACTTATATGACGCTAAGTAGTCTAATTAACCTTCTGGTTCAAACCTGGTTATCCACATAAAGCCAGTTATTAGTCTGCTTACCTCTTACTATCATTAAAGTTGCAGTAGGAAATGATAATGCGAGCTAAATGCTACATGTCTGAGGCTGATGGGAATGTCGTTAGTTCTGCAGGTATTTGATCATACACTAAAGTACTGGGTGAATTAAAACGTTGACCTCATGATGATGCTTGATTGAAAGCCAGACGAAAGTTATTCCAATTTGTCCTGAAGGCACATCAATCCCTCACATAGTTGGCAAGATATTTCAGTCTGAACCAAAGCAGTGGACTGATTGACGCTGCCATCCCTTTATCCTTGCTGTTAGTTAATTGGTATCACCTTTATTCATCCTTTGCTATTTCGATTTAGCTCAGCAATGAAAAACCACTTCCTGTTTCTGTCATTGCGGTTTGTAATGGCTCAATATAGATGTTCATCAACAGGCTGTCAATCAAACATCAATATAAGGTCTTCCTGCAAATCAGTTTTTAGATAAATCTAAAGTGCAGTTGCAGAACTGAAAGCAATTTGACCATATATATATATATATATTCATAGTTTGAAAGTTTGAAAAGGCAGCAACTCACAACACATCTAGAATCTGTCAGATCAATTCAATTTACAGTTGAAATCTGTTTAAATAACTTGGCTGCAAATAATCTGACTATATATCAACAGCACCCACAATTTAGCACATATTCCCCTTTTCTAACTTTCTATTCTAAATAGAAGAATATTGGTATTCAGGGATCAGTATTTGTGCTGGTTTAGTTTTAACAAACACCAGCATCAGCACATATCTCAAGTAATATTAGTTTTGTTTACAATAAGTATAAGGCACTGAGCTTGTTCGCAAGTTTTCTTGTGACTCACATCACAGTGTAACTTTTATTTATTCGCCCAACAGGCCTAAAACAGGTAAACATGAGGTAAGAAGTCATCCCTTATGAAATGTGTTCACACAGTTAAAGATGTCCAACTGAAACAAAGCAAGGAGAAACAGAAAGGCACTGTAAGAACCAGGAGGGTTTCTAATGATTGGGGGAGCTAGTGTTAAAGTGGGACAGCTGGCAGAAGCCCACAGTCGGTGCCTAATGGAGCAGCCAAGGCCAGCCATTAATTAGAAACTTTAAATACTGTGTCGTCTGCAAAGAGCAGGAAAACCCAAATTCAGTCAATTGCAGTTAACATCAGACTGTTTTTAGATCATGGACCAAATTAATTTGGGCCAGTTTTTTCTACTTTGTGTAATAATAATTTCCTGTTCAATTTTCTGATGAGGAAATTGATAATTAGCTTTAGTGGTTTTATCGGCGGAGGGTTTAATGAGCTACCAGAAACTTTAACAACAAGAAGTCTGATTTAAACTTTGTGATTAAGAAAAACTTCACCTGCAAAGCTACAAATAAAAATGATATTTTATTATTGGCATGTGTTAAATGAATAGATAACATTAGCCGCGATGCTCTCTGGAGATAAAAGATCATAGCATGTTACATACACTAGATATTTCTTCATATTTACTTAAATATTTTCGTTTTTTTTTTCAGAACTTCTGCAATGACCCAGAATCCAAAACCTTCTACAAAACAAAAGGACCTTGGTGAAGGTACATGTTCTTTTTTTTTTTTAAGTCTTTATTTTTGATAGTTGTGTAGGAGGTCTATTCTGACCTGTATCAATAGCTTCTGCTTCATCCCAGCCTCTCTCTCTGTCTGTCCAAATGTCCCTCCTCCCCTCCGATGAAGCAGTTGTAATGTCATTATATGTCAATGGACCAGAAACCCTTGCCAGTCTGTAATCCTTAGTAACCTGCACGAGATCATAGACAGTCAAGTGTAAATAAAAAAATAAAAAATAAAAAAGGATAGATGGAGAGAAGGAGAGGAGATAGATAACACGGGTGTCCACATTGACATATAATTTGCAATAAGACGTGAAACAGTGATAGTACCAGGAGTTATGGACGGGGATGCTGGAGACAAATCTTATTGCTAAAGCGCGACACACCCAACGTATACTGTCTGCTCACACTTTAGTTTATGGATCCACGTCAAAGCTTCTCTGTCAGTTTGTTCCCCTGTCACATGACTAAAGCTTGCTTCCTGTTGAAGTTCACACAGGGTGTTTCTGATGAGGTGTGTCTGTTGGTGTTTGGCACTGCAGGTGAATGTTGTTGTTGTCTGGAAGCAGGTCTGAGGTCAGTTTATGTTCAAGTGTAGCCTTAATGAATGCTACGGTTGAGTCGGTGTCCCAGTTTCAGACTATATACTGTTACTCTAAGACATATACAATGTTTTTTGCTAGATCTCTTCATAATAAGTACGTGATAAAATTGATAAGAAACTTTTTGTTGTGATGACAGCTCATTCTGCTCAAGAAATCAGTTTGGTGCAGATATTACATTTAGAGTCATTGTTGTCTTGAGGAGTTTTCATTAATATTGATTAGAGCGCATGAATGTTTAATTAACTGCTTCTCCTCTTGAAACCCTGTGAAGGTGTAACTATTAGCTTAGGTGTTATTGTGGTGTGTGTTTCATTAATAAGAGACTGATCTAGTAATTGGCTACTGTATGGTTTTTATTAGGTAGGCACTGAATAAAATATCAGCTTGAGTATCTATTAGCAACAGCAACAAATGATTTGGACCAACTGTGATAAAGTTACTGTTAATGTTAAAACCCAGGGTGAGCTGCACTTTAAGGTGATAAATTACTTTTTTTTGACTCTTGACGTCTCATAAGGATTTGACACTGAATGGAAAATGTCCAAAAGTGTTAAGTGTGTCTGTTATCCTTCTCTGCCTTAGCGATCTCTCCTGCCTGCTAATTAGAATCTCTTTTCAGAACCCTTGGGTGCAGGAAATTACCAAAGCCTCACTGTAGAAAATGAGTTTATAACAATAATTCAATACCAAGCACTTGAATGGTTACGGAGCCGGCACTGTGGGAATTAATCATTAAAGTCTGCGGGTGCACTCAGCTGTTTTAGCAGGGGGTTTGTTGGGAAACATGCAGGACATGCCAATAGCCAAATCCTGACTTGCTGGGCTAATTCGACACTGTTTGCTTGTAAGGTCTCGAGTGTATGCATCAAGGCGAAATAAAATGACTCCCGAGTGGATCGAGAAGCTGTTGTTGTTGAGCGTATTAGTAAAGGTAATGGTCAAGAGGAGTGTACTGTGTGCTTTATGTGGTTTAGGGAGTATGCCATACAAAAACAGATGAGCTCTGTAAGTTTAGGACGAGGTGGGTGGGAAGCGATGGACGGATAAAAGAAAAAATGGAGGGGGGATAATAGTAAGAGACCAAATTTGATTTCAATCAGTGGCCTGGGCTGAAGTGGCACAGAGCACATCTACCTACTCTGTCCTATTTCACCACCCTCTGTCCCCCAGCTCTCCAACACTAGCTCTAGTTTTCTAAACTTCTTTCATCTACAGCTGGGTGTACTGGAGCTCCACTAAGTCGGGGCTCGCGTCTGCGGCTGGATCCTTAAAGTAGAGTGTGGCAGTGTCTTCCCCCCACTGGCCCGTCCGCCGGGCCCTGTGCTCGGTCACCTCTTTGGGCTGCTCCTGGCGGCAGCGGTTGCTGTTCCACCAAGCCTCCAGCCCGGCCACCAGGCAGGCCAGCAGCAGGCCAGCAGCCAGGATGCAGAAGACGCCGGCGAAGCTGTGCAGTTTGAGAGAGCGGCCGTCGGGGTGGGCGCTGGCGTGGCTGCTGAGGTCACAGCGGCCGGTGCGGGGCCACCACTTCTGCTTCATGATGTCCAGGTCGCCTTTCTCCTGCAGCTCCAAGATCCTGGAGGAGAAGGGGAGATGAACAGGTCAGTTATAGAGGGACCAGAGGAGGTGCTGTTTTAGCCAAAGGACAGTTTTAGCCAGAGGAGGTTTAGCTTTAGTTAGATGTGGTTCCCTTTTGACAAGAGGTTGTTCAATTTACATCTGACGGACAGTTTTAGACTAAGGACTGTATTATACAGAGGACATTAAGTTTTAGCCACAGGACAGTTATAAGCCCCTTGGAGTGGATTGGCACAGGTTTGCAGTGAAACATTTGGAAAAGTTGATCTAATTATGTTTGGTGTCTGCATAGGGTAGTGTTAGGGTTTTGGGTAAAAAAACTGGCAGCGTCAGGTTTAAATTTGTCTCTGTAAAAGTTGTTTAGCAGCATAGTTCAGGCCATTTGGAGTGGACTGGTACAGGTGTTGTAGTTACATTCTCACCCAAAACCCTAACCCTAATCCTAAACAGAGCCCAAACACAATTTGGTCAACTTTTCCAAACAAATCTGTACCACTCCTCTCCAAATGGCCTGAAACATGCTCCTAGATGACTTTTACAGAGACAAATTTGGACCTGACAGCCCTGAGCAGACACCAAAAATAATTAGGTCAACTAAAACTGTCCTCTGGTTAAAATTGTCCTGTGGCTAAAACTGAACCAACTCTAGGTAAAACTGAAATGTCATAATAAATTCTAAAAATGTCACAGTAAAGTATGCAATAAAGTCGTGCTTTACACAACATGTGTTGCTTGAGTTATTACATCTTCACACCTTCTCTATGTACTTTGGAAGTAGATGGAACTGTACTAGATATTTATAATCTGCTCCAGACCAAAGCCTAAACAGGTAACAAACACAGAGGGACAAGTGCATTTGAAAGCTGGTGAAACATTTCCAAATGGTCATTAAAAATTAAAGTTGATTTGAAGTGTTCTAACCTACAGCTACAGCCTGTTAAAGGCACGTAGCAGCTGCATCTTTGTGTGTTACTCATCCAGGAATAATCATGGCAACAGCTTCAAGCGGAGCTAATTCCTGAACTTTGCTTTGTTCAGTTTGGATGAAAACCTGTGGAATCTTTGCTGTTGAAGGCACACAACTTACAATTAGCTGCTCAGCTGTATTGAGCTTTGCATGTGGGTTTGAGAGAAACTCTACAGTTTCCTCCTGGTTTCCTTCATTAAATCCACTTCAGACATGACACAAGAACAGACAGTTCAATGAAGGCTGGATTTGAAATCCCACAATAGGCCAACACAATACCTCTGCAAGAGGCAATTCAGCTGTGCCTTATCACAGCAGTAATTTTGTTATTGAAATGGGTCATTTTTGGCAATTACCTGACGTATTAAATGGCACTAATCAATGTTATGGAGTCAGGGAAGGTGTTCAAAGCTTCAGTCTGCAACTTTTTCAGGGGAATTGTTAATAAAATGACTGACTTAAACTGAACAGGGATTTCACTGCCATTTAACAACAATCATCCTGCATCAATCGTAATTTTGTGCGCCACTTAAGAAGACAATGAATTTTTTAAGCGTTTCACCAAGGTTTGTGGCTTCATCTTTTCAGAATGACAGTTGGATTGATTTGTTTTTTTTTTTTTTTTTGGTCCCAACTCAGAATATGAATTGACTCTTGGTAAGGAATTGACCAAACAGCAGGGGGTGCTACTTGAGATATTTTCTCTCGGGGAACGATTTTTCTTCACGGTATGAAAAGCTGGCTGATATCACTCATCTTAACACTTAAATCCATAAGTTAGGTGTTAGCTGAAATGGCCAAGTAGTAGTTTATCACCAAATAAACAACAACAGCTTTACAAACATCCAGGTAATAGCTCACAGCTGCCACTAATGCAGCTTCCACAGCGATTAAAAATGGAGTTCACAGGGCCGATATGTCACTCACTGCAAAACAAAATAACACCCCCTCATAAACTGAAATCATCTAACACAAACAAACTGTCAGACTAAATGAACCAACAGCAAACACTATATCGCACCTCTTGTGATATCTCTCCATGTAGATACATCTATCTACATGGAGAGACATTGGGTTTTATTTACCCAGTTTTTCCAAATATCTGCCTGGAACTATGTTTCATTGGATTGAGACATGACATTTAAAAAAAAGAATTATGTCATTTTTAGTTAGAATTATATGAAAACTATTCACTATTGTTCTCTTGCCTGTAGACACAGTTTTTCATGTTCAGATGACCTACTGTGCCTTGACTAAAGGACTCCAAATGAACTTTTTTCTGCATTTCAGAAAGATTAAATTAAATGGTGTACCTGTGAAATAAAGTGTTATTTATAGTGTGTTCTGGGGATTATCCACAACAGCTGGCTGTTTCTCAGAACCTAAACAAATCTAACTACATGGCCAGGTAGCAATAGAGATAAGTGAGTTCATGTTTTTATACTGAGGTTCATTCTTCACGTTATAAACAGTAGCTGAGAAAACAATCATATGTCTTATTAATCTCAATGTCAATGTGGAACTGGGGGCACGTGCACAAACCCAATTTCCACTCTCACAGTTGAGCAGAAACACACCCTTAAGCAGCGATTTGCATATCGATACTTGCACCTATTCCACCAGCTCACTAGACAGCAAAGAACAAATGCAGTTTTACCGATTTGTCTAACATCAGCAAGGCTCTCCAGCATCATCAGAACAGCTGTCAGTACACCTGACTATTACACAGGGCCTGTACTATGGATCAATGATTAGCTTATAGCTCTCATTCTGAAACTTTTGCAATGGTTGAAATATAAATGAAAACTATCCAATGTCTAGTAAAATGCTCCTGGCAGCAACAAACCACATAATGAAATTTACTAAACTTACTCACTTGGATACAGACAACAGCTCTTATTGTTTGATCTGCAACCTGAAATACTGTTATACTTCCTGTACATGAAGGCATTAGTTAATGACAGACACTAAGTTTCAGCAGGCCCGGCGCTCTCCTGATGTTGAGTTAATTAAGCAAACTCTACCACAACCGCTGAAGAACAATCTGCTTTTAGCTGCAGTAAAATCAGAGCCCAGATTGCTTCATTTAATCTGCTCAACTCAGCGTGAACATGTTGAAGGTCAGCGCACCGCAGTCTCCATCTCAAACCCCCCCCCCCCCCCTCTCCTCGAAACACCCCGAGGACAAAATAGTTTCACAGCACAAATGAGCAGCAGAAGCAACAAAGTCTGCAAAGGTTATTAATGGCAGGATTATCAAATGCAAGCTCAGGGATGGAGGTAATACAGCAGTTATGGGACTAGGAATTAAAATGATGGTTGGAAATGTGGAGATAATGGTTTTCCAGCTGAACAATAGCAGTGCCCTCAATTTAACACGCCGGGCACATTATTTCTGGTCGTCCCAGAGTGCTGTGCTGCGAGAACACCTCGGGCCGTCAGACGCCTGCTGAACTGTGCCCGGCCCAGTGCAAAAAAACGTCATTATTAACCACCGGTTTTGTCTCCATTCACTGCCACAAATTAATCCCTAAATAAACACAGAACTGCTTAATTAAAGAGGAAGTGTGAGGTGCAGAGGGACGAGAAGGAAAAGGGGGGAGGCCGTGATTGAGAAACGGTCCCACAGGTCAACAGTGAACCCTGGCGATCGCTGCAATCAGGGAGGAAAGTGAAAGAGCTGCAGGAGGTTAGAGAGTCAGAGAGTCAAGTTCAGTGTCATCTTCTGCTACAAGCTCGCTCTGCACCATGAGCACCAAAACTCTAACCTAATCTTAACGCACGACATATACATGTATCGGAAAGCGAGGAAGTCTAAATGTATCGGCCTGCAGCTTTCAGGGATCTGGGGACCTTCAGGAGATGAATTTTCTGTTGATGGATTCATCGATTCATTGTTTCAGCTCTAGTTTACAGAATATAAGTCAAAGAATTCTGTGCAGTGGTAAATTGATTATAGACTTACCATGGGTTATAGGGATTCTGTTGTTACAGTCTGTAAATACTTGGACTTTTGTCTTTGCCAATTTACAGTTTAAGGATTAGGATTAGGATTAAAGAATTTGAACACATCAGCAGCCATTTGTACTGTACATTGAAAGGCTTACTGGCCTGGTTACCGAGACGTTTCTAGTCTTAAGAGTTGGGAGGACAGTCCACAGTCCTCCATTAACAAGTCAAATCAGTATCATCCAGAGTTTCTCTAGAGATTCTATACAACCTGATAGTTTGTTTGTTTGCAATCAGGACAGAGATGAACAGGTGGATCGATTACAGCCACTACAGTATCTCTCAATGGACAAGACTGACCTCACAGCTTTTCATGGTCCGAGTGTCAGCACCCACTAGTGGCAGTAGTAATTATGATGGGAGCACAGGAAGGAAGGGAGGAAGTTGGGGTAGATTAATGAGTACACAGTGCATTGGACTTTAACAGGGAGAATGCTGTTTCCAGTTTCATGTAGCCAAGATAACAAAGGTCTTCTTAACCTCAACAAAGTATACATTTTAACCCTGAACCACGGTCTTTCTCTAAACCTTAATAAACCAAAACAGCATTGCCAACAGTGATTTTCTTCAGTTTACCAGGGGCGTATCTCTTGCCACCAATTTGGTTGTTTAGTTTAGAGTGGAGGGCGTGTGTAGCACTTTTTATTTTTATTTTTTTTTTCTTACCTTGCAAAAGGTAAAAAGGTGCTGCACTGTTCACCTCAGAGACGGTCATTCAGTACAAAGCTACAACAGAAGTGTCCTGACACTCTGAGACTGCAGTGTATCTAAGTTGTTCTCTGTTTCCATGTCTCTGCTGCAGCGGCCTCAGGTGATCTGATCCGGTCTCTCGTCAGTTACAAAGCGGACAGTCTCAAAGCTTTAAAGAGCAGCTCTGAGAAATGGGATTTGGCCGACGAGAGACAAGCACACAGAGAGAGAGAGAGAGAGAGAGTAAGAGGAGGAGGGAAGGATGAAGATAGAAGTCGACAGGACAGGAGGGAGAGTCAGATAAACGCGCAGCTGGAGGAGGTGTAAATGACATTTCGGATG
The DNA here is from genome assembly GCF_001640805.2 of Lates calcarifer. Lineage (NCBI taxonomy): Eukaryota > Metazoa > Chordata > Actinopteri > Centropomidae > Lates > Lates calcarifer. Next base: position 17,932,616 of record NC_066855.1, on the reverse strand, counting down.
TGGTGTTGCTCTCGGGCCCCGGGCGTCCCTCCCACGCAGCCATAGGGCGCACAAACACATCCCAGAGAGCCCATTCCCCTCAGCACGGCTGCTCTGGTAATAGCGTACCCACAGCTCAGCGGTGCAGCAGCTAATGCTTTGTGTTAACATCTCTATTAATGTTGCTGTTGTTGGCCTCAAACCTCACAATCACTGTTTGTGTGTTTTTTTTCCTTCCTCACAGAAATTACACAGAAAGTTAGACGGTGGTTTACGAGTTGAGGAGCTGGTGGCAGACATCAAACATTTTTTCTAAGCTCCAGCTGTGACTGCTGTGTAAATGCTGCCCTTCTCACAACTTCATACAGTGAGTTCAGAGGCTTTCAGGCTCCTCAGGACTCTGAGCCCTACTGCTTTTCATTCCACGCATGAAATCACACATCACATGTCCTCCCCTCCCTCTGAACCTGTCATGTGCAGCTTTAAGAATCAGATCAATTTTAACTTCTAATGCAAATCTGATCAATCGAATACCCGCTGTGACAAAACTCCATCAGTAAACTGGAAGCTTTTACATCTTCAGACTCCACTTTCCTCTGTTTAACTTTGTCAACTCCTGTTTCTTTTTACACCGACTTCCTGTCTGCTTCCTTGGAGCTGATCAATACGAGACGGATGAGAAAGTTTTCACATTTTGGGGGGGGCTTACGTGACTCCTCAGACCGTTAATTCATGATGTAATAATGTGGAGATTTACTAAATGATCTACGCGATTTTTAAACTCGCACTGGGATCAATTTGTGTTTGGGAAGAGAGAGGAGACAAGGTTTCACTCTACGACTTGCTGATTTCATCTTCAGACTGAAGCAGATAATTGAATTTCCTAAAAAAAATGTGTGTAGAGCTTGTGTAGAGACATCTACCTCACAAAATCAAATAAGCAATTAGCACACGTCCCTCTGTTTACACATCACACCGTGAATAATCCCATTTGCCTCACAACAGTGCTGCTTAATACAAGCTCGTTTCATGTGAGCTTAATTAGGCTTTAACGTCGAGCACTGTTATTGATTTAAGGCTGAGTAAAAACTGCCTGCAGGAGGTGTTTCTCAGCTCACACTAAACACCTACAACACCCGCAAGTTTCAAACACCTGCACAGAACTGTCAAAGTTTGGAATAAGCCCGGTCAAAATGTCCCTAGTTAACATGAATTTAAAACCAGTCTGCTGTAACTGGCTGAGACGGCCTCTCCTCTAATCAGAGGATTTACAGGCTGATAACGGCTGTGTAAAAACAATCTCCCTTCATCATTAACTCCACATCAAGCCTCATTTCATTACAAAATAAAAGCAGAAGAAAACAAAGACGAGATGAGAGACAACCTTCATCCGCATTTTCTTCTCCTGACTGTCCAACACAGCTACAAGAAAACATCCAGCCACTTCACACTTCAGCAAACAATCAAATGGAATCAAATTCACTGTGTGCTTTTACTCTCCTTGTACGAGTATGAATAACATTATCTGTTCATTTACTTTGTATGTATTCTTATTGCCTTTCTGTAGCTTGCTAATGTTAGTAACCAGTCAGATATCCCAGGATTACATCCAAGAAATGCTGCCCCCACTCTTTGCTTTACAACCCCCAGCCTTTGTCAGCAGGACATGGTCTCACCCACGAAAATGACAAACAATAGTCAGCTTAGCTTCCAGAGACGACAGCCTACTACAGCCACAAGAGGGCAGTAAATTACAAGCTGAATGCAAACAGTCAACATCAGATTCTTTATGGGTCAGAACTCTGCACTAAGATTTAAGGAGAGATATTATTCTAACTGATGTTTATTTTTAGCTTTAACCGGTAAAGCACTGCTTTGCATGTTATCTGAACTACGTGAAAACTGCAACAGGAATGAAATAAAATGGGATGGGAATAAAAGAATTGCAACATAGTGCCACTAGTGGTCAAAGACTCCACAAGTTTCCTTTAAAGTTATGAAAGAATCTCAATATTCTGCTAACTGATAAACACCTGATTAGTGTGTGAAATTGGGTTTTCTGATGACTTTTGGATGCATCACATCTCCCGTTCTACAAGCTGGAGCTCTTTTAAAATTTTTACTGCCACCATTAAATGAGTTACTTCCATCTGTTACCATGAATACCTCTCTGGCAGGTAAAACACTACAGGTGAACACTTGGAATAAAAAGAGAGTTGTCTGCTCTTCAGCTCTCCCATCCTGCCTGATGAATGTGGAGTCACTCACTTCTGAGAGAAGAGGTCTCTGTAGGGGCTGCCGTGCTGCATGGCGATGCCGTAGCCTTTACTGCTCATGCTGTTTCCTGACACGGTGATGGTGCAGTCGTCGTCTGTCAGGGCCGCGTATTCCAGCACCGCCATGTCCCACAGAAAGGCGTAGGGACTCTTCTTCGCCTGCAGACACGCAGAGAGAGGGGAAAACAAAACACACAGATGATGATGGAATCGTTAACAGTTTGTTTAACAAGTTGGTGTTTGTTTATCATTTTTCAGACTCTCTGACTGTAACAAACCTCTCCACATTTTGCTCTAGTTTCTATGGAAACACTGGACCGACCAATCAGCTCCAATTTTAATCTCTGGCTCTGCTGATGGGAAACAAACCAAAACAGCCTGTTCACTTGTAGCTGGGAAGTGATGGACTTCTACTGAGATGTGCCATACATTTTCAGGTTCCAGCTTCTGAAATACAAAGATTTTCTACTTCTCTTTTATAGCATCATAAACTGAATATCTTTGGGTTGGGTGGACAAAACAAAACATCTGAAGACATGATCTCGGGATCTGGGAAACCTGTGATGGACAGTTTTTTAAAAACTATTTTACGGCACTTTACAGATGAGTAATAAATTAAAATTAAATTGGTGTATAAAAGAAGACATGGCTAAAAAGACTAGCAGCAATGGCTGCTGCTAAAAGCAGGAAGTTATAGTGCTGCTGCTCAATGAAGAAGTGGGAAAATACTTCAAAATAAAAGCCCAGCCCCAGAAATTCACCATATTTCAACCTACCAGTTGGTAACACAGAATTAAATAATCAACACATTAACTGACAATGAAAATAATCATTAGATGTTGGACAATATTATTTTTACACTACATGATTATTTTATTTGTTTTATCAATGTGTTTTTATACATTTCTTTTTTCTTCTTCAGTTTTGTTTATTTTTAAAGGCTCACTGATGCATTACAAGCTAACTTAGATAATAATTAGATAAAGTCTGATGCCTTAGTTATGCTGTTATAAGCTTAGACTGCCGGGAGATTTCCCATGATGCACTGAGCTTCTCTCTCTTTCTCTATCATATCCCATAAATACATGTTACTAACTCAGTATCTCCCCTTTCCTGTAGTATTGTGCTCTTCCGTCTCTCTCTCCTCTTCTGTCTCTTTCTGCAGGTATTTCTGCCTCTGGAGCTGTAGAGTCTGATCTGTGATGACAAGTCTCCTGCTGCTCCTACAACTCCACTCAACACCTGCTGCTAGAATTACAAATTATTAATGCTACTTCTAGTATGACTGCTTGTTGTTATTACGACCTCTATTGTATTATTGATACCACTTTACGTCTTATGCTATGCTTTTCTGCAGATGGCTGCCCACCCCTGAGTCTGGTTCTGCTTGAGGTTTCTGTCTCTTAAAAGGAAGTTTTTCCTTGCCACTGTTGCCTAGGGTTTGACCATGGCGAAATTGCTGGGTCTCCCTCTTTAAATATAATAATAGGAGCACAGTTTAGATGGTTCCATACATGGTCTACATGGAAATTATCTTGAGATAACTTCTGTTGAGATTTGGTGCTATATAAATATTGGTTATGATGTGGAGTTAGGTCTAATTAGGGTCTAGTAAACAGGACCTGATCCTTATAATCAGTAAGTTAATAATAAACACAACATCACAATAAAAGGTTCATGATTTTATGTCAAAACTTATGACCATTTGTTCTAAGTCCTTTCCATCCTCTACAAGCTACAAAACTGCAGTGTTTGCAAATGTACCTCTTATGCAGAGGAGGTGGGTCCTCCACTCTACTGGGTGAGGAGGTAGGGGCACTAACAGGCATAAAAAAGCAGCAGCAGGTGGAGAGTAAGTGGATGAGGATGTGGGTGTTTTCACTGTGTCAGCAGAGCTGCTGCAGGAGCGTCTGCCTTCACTGTCACTGCTAATTGTGGTGTGTGAATACAGATACAGGTGTTTGTACACCTCTCTCTCTCTCCTCCCTCTCTGTACCATAACAGAGAGACTTCAGTCTTTAGATCCTTTCATGCTGTTGGAGCCTAATTACTACGTCACGTCTCACTGATGCTCTCTTTCATGTGGCTGCTGCTGTTCACGTCTCATCATCTGAGGAGAGTGAGAAAGAAGTTGTGCAGGGTGCTACGTGACAACGCACTGGGCTGCTGAGAGCTGAAAAGAATTCAGCAGGAAAAAGATTCTTGTGAATCAAAGGAGGACAGACAAGGACACAAAGCCAACACAGGAGACGCTCACAGACTCCAAATCTGAGTCCGTGTCACAACTCAAGAATGCAGCATAAGTATTGTAAACAGAGACTTCCATCACCAACAAACACTCCACTCTTCTATATGAATGAACAATATAGCCGAGCAATGACATTAGGAGTCATCTGAAGAGGCTTATGTAGAAATGAGTTCCTTTATAGAGGCAAATTCTACATGGTGATTTTAACTTAAACGGTCGCTACTCCTACCCTCAGGTACAGGAGCTTTGTAGTCATGGTAATGCTAATAATCACACAGTTACTGCTGTGAACGATCTCACTTTGGTTAGGTTTAGGAAAAGATGGTGGAGAAGATGGTGAAGAAACAACACTGGGTTCAAGCTGAAACTGAAACAGTGGTCTTCTCTGTCAAAGTCCAGTGCGTCTCCTTTGTTCCCATTGTAATTACTACAGCCGCTAGATGTCCCTGGATTCTGCACGATTGTCCAGTATCGTTGCTCTCCTCGGATGTTAGGGTTGTTTTTGTTCTTGCACCCAGATCATTTTCACACATAAGAGCTGCTAGCTGCCTCAATCACTGCAGCCAATGAGAGTCAATACTGATCAGAGCAGAGGACACTGTCATTATAAAGGCATTCTGCCTCAGTGCAGTAGATCTTACAGCTGAGGCAGTGTTCAGGTAAAGATGAAGGAACTCTCTCACTGCTTGTTTGCGCCACAGCTTACTCTGCATACATAACAATGAAACCTTGCAGTGATTTTTTGAGTCCAAAAACAAGTCCTCTCAGTGCAGCCTGAGTAAATCTGGATGCTGTGTTTCTGTGCCAGCATGTGGGTGGACTGGGGGGGGGGGGCAGCTGAGCGGCTCTGTATTGGAAAAACGCTCGACAATGGCAATAAAACTGATTAAAATGTGTGTGCGCGCAACGGTTTGGGGTTACTGCGGGGAGAAAACGTCAAAGAATCTGGGGGGATGTTTATCATGCAAATGGCTGAATAATGGATGCGCTCAGAGCCGATTTCTCTCCGATGCTAATTTGTCATCGGCTTTTTGGGAGATCTATGAGCATAATAACGTACAGCAGTGAAACACGACTTATGTTTTCACACAAACTACAACACAGGCACACACACACACACACACAAACTGCGACACTGCCTCACTAATTGGTGTATCGTGGAACTGCTGTTGCAATTAAGTAATGGGTAAACAGAGGAGTGTCTTTGTATCTTTGCCTGCTGTGAATAAAACAGAAGGAGTGTGTGTGTGTGTGTGTGTCTACCACAATTACTGATACTAGGTGGCAGAATCAGGCACAGACAACGTGTGTGTGTGTATCATATACACACAGACAATCTGATACCTATGAAATAAAAACATGTAACTAGTCTACATGTCTCCTTGATACATGTGAAAACATGGTTTTGTATGTTTTTATCTATGTCCACATACGTGTGACTTACTGACTTTCAGTTCATTTCTTTAGCTTTTAGT
>NC_066855.1:17301826-17323530 GCF_001640805.2 Lates calcarifer | reverse complement strand
TTAGCTGGGAGCATCATGATTCTCGTGGGTCTGTGAAAGATAAAAAAATACATTTCAAACAGACATGCCTCATCAACGCCTCTGTTAGCCAAAACAGCCCCTTTATGACATAAACTTTACGCTCTCGTTCAGGTCAGTGATGCCACCAAACTCAGACCGAAGGCAGAGTTCTGCTTTGGTAAGTTCAAGTTCCTTTTCCTCTACTCTCTCTTTCCCTCTCTGCCTTTGCTTCCTCTCCTCCCCTGGACAAGGCCCTTTTGTTCCAGTGAGGTTAAATCATAAAAATTAATCAATGGTTGTACGGCTGGACGAGAACAAATCCCTGCAGCAGGCTCAACATCTGGTGGAGAGACTGAAACCAGAATAATGGAGGCTATTATGGCAGTAGCTTGATATCCACGGTTTTAGAATGACATGTTCAGCCATCACATATGGGTGCAGTTTTAAGGTGTCCATATACTTTTGGCTACAGCTTTTCTTCCCCACTTTCTTAAAATCCTCCATACCTTCATCACCCTGCCCCCCCCCACTCCTCTACCCTTTTTTCCTTGCTTTCTTCCTCTCCAATCTCCGTCATCCCCACTCTTTACTTGTTTCCTTCCTTCCTTGTTTTTCCCCTTCTGCCCTTCCTCGTCCTTTTATTCCTCTCTCCCTCCCTGTTTTCCTCTTCTGTTAGGTTTATTTCCTCTCTTTTGTCCCTTGCTACTTGTTGTTTTTCCTCTGGTAGCCAACAGTAGCTTTTTGTCACTCAATAGGAGGAAACTGTACAATAACCTTGACCTGACCTGTGTGTGTGTGTGTGTGTGTATTTGCATCTGCATGGGATGTTAACACCCGCACAAACACACACATCCTCTGCCTGTGAGAATACAGAAACAAACTGATATTTTTAGACCATGATTTGCATGAAGTTCAGTGTATTTCTCTTCTTCCTCTTGTGTTTTCTGGCCTAAAAGTTTCAAAACGAAGAGAAGGGAACAAACCAGACAATTACATCTCTCTCCTCTGTCTTTCTCTCTCTGCAGTTATAAATGCAGGGATGAGGAAGTTTTATCTGCAAGCCAACGACCAGCAGGATTTGGTGGAATGGATCAGTGTTCTCAACAACGCCACCAAGATTACTGTGAGCCTCGCACAGATTCCAACACACACACACACACACACACCACACACACACACGGATCAATAGGTGACCCTGTTTCTCCTATTGTTGTAGACTGCTCTGTCGTCTGCCTCAGGCTACAGCAGATGGAAAATTACCCATCAGGCTAGAGAGATAAAGTTCAGTTCAGGCTTAGCAGAGTGAAAAGGGAGAGAGAACAGGAAATCCATGGTTTCATGTTCACCTGCAGCTGCAGTGGCCTCTGATCAGTGGAGAAGTGTCAGGAATATCTGGTATTATTTCAAATTGTAAATCCGATTTTTAAGTTTCTTTTTAGTGATAGCTTTGGTGTTATAAGTAATATGTGGGTAGTTCATTCATTCGGTTGTCTAGTAGTTATCTACTGAAATCTAAAAAAAAAAAAAAAAACAGGTCATAAATATATAACTGTATTTTTGAATTAACCCTTTGGTTATTAACTGTTTGCATGACACTGATTGTGTTGTATTTGTAGGTGCCAAAGCCAGGTGAGGGCCACACCACCCATGCAGAGACTCCCCAGGAAGTACTCGGAGCCATGAAACAGGTCTCCTACAAGACTGAGATCATAGGAGGGGTCCCCATCATCACTGCTACACAGGTAACACACACACACACACACACACACACACTGCCGTATGTGTTGTATTAGCAGCTGTCAGCAGCAGCAGCAGCAGGTTTGGTCCTGTCTGTGTTGGTATGCAGCAAGCATGAACACGTGACCCAGCGTACATCGACAACAGACGAGTGACTGCTGGTTAGAATTTTCATGACTGAAAGATTTCGACCTTTAAAAGTGTCCAGTGAAATAAACACCTACAATAATGAAAAAAAAAAAAAGAAAGACGATATCTCTGGTTCTACCGCTTTTCATTCTGAGTCTGACAGTGTTTCACCAGAGTGCTCTTTTAATTTTAGGGAACAAATAAAGTAATCTGATTTGAATTTGAAGGCAAAGTTCAGTACTTTTAGGGTTGTATTTCTGCTGTATTCACCTTTCTCCTCCCACCCTAAAGAAAATATTTATTTAATGTCTGTTCTCTTCAGTTTGCCCTTCTGGTTTCTTGCAGCACATAAACTGTCAGCTGCTCACTGTACACCACACGACAATTTTCTGACAATGATGAAGTTCCATATACATTATATTTGTGCCTATATATGTGTGTGTCTTAGGAGCAAGGGGACGGACAAAATGGGGCAGATCGTGGAGGTTTGAAGCGGTGTCAGAATCAGCTGCCCTACTTCCTGTCCAGAGGAGCGCAGGACCAGGCCATCATCAAGGCTGGATACTGTGTCAAACAAGGAGCTGTGGTGAGAACACACACATACAGATGCACAGGGTTTTCACTTTATTTTTGATTGATGTGTGCTGGTCCTTCTAACACTGTCTAGAAAAAGATAGTATCTTGACACCTACTAGTCAGATTCCCCCTAAACCTCTGTGTGGACACCTGTTCTCCAGAGGATGATTCCTAATGTTGACAGATCTGCTTCTTTTCCTCAGATGAAGAACTGGAAGAGGAGGTACTTCATGCTGGATGAAAATGCTGTCAGCTACTACAAATCTGAACTGGTGAGAAATTACGTATTTTTTGTTTATTTGAGTGAACTGATCCTTTAAAAGACTCACATATAACAGAAGGCTGGCTGCAACCAGGCTTCTTTAGTGTATGTAAACACTTGACTGCCTGAAACACTGACTTACTTTACAGTTAACCGTGAGCACACACTCACACACACATGTTGTAAGTGTCCCTAAGTGTCCTCTAAATGCTGAAACGTCCACACAGCAGTGGTTTCGATAAAAAAAAAAAAACGTTCACACAGCCAGAGATAGACTTGTACACACACACACACAAACACACAGTTTATTAGAAGTTAACACTACAGTAAAACTATACAGATATTAACTAAAAACCAAAAAAAAAAAACTAAAACATGACAGATAGAGCAGTAGAAGAGTGTGTGTGTGTGTGTGTGTGTGTGTGTGTGTGTGTGTGTGTGTGTGTGTGTGTGTGTGCAGTGAGGCATGTTTTGCCTTCAGGGAGTTGTGTGTCTCTACACGCAGCAGCATGCTTCCTGAATACCTCCTCACACGATCCACATGTCGACAGATTAACAAGTCCTAACCACAGCCTGTCTGTGCACACATGTGGACACACCCTGTATGTATGTGTGTGTGTGTGTGTGTGTGTGTGTGTGTGTGTGTGTCTGTGTCTGTGTGTTCATACTGGCTGTGTGTTTTTGCCTTTATATTTTTGACTCTAGCTGTTTAACAGAATCATGTATTTAAAGACATTTCTTGAGTGCCACTAGTTTCAGAGGAATTTCTCCCCACTGTAAATTCAAATGTGAAACCTTTCTTTAAATGATCAGTCATCCCCAAGACAGAAACACAGGAGTCTACTGGATAGTTTAACCATACTACATGTTAATGTCCTAATCATCAGATTTTTAGATTCTTGCAGAATTTTGAGCTCTGTGATTGGTTTCACACCTAATTTGAACCTTCTGAGTCATAGTTGACTTCTCTCCCTGTTGTTTTTATGTTCACCTATTTGAACCTTTTGACTTTTTAATCAAAGTTATACATATTTATGATTCAACCAGGAGAGTTTCATGTCGATCTATTTTGAAGTCTATGAGAAAAAGAACAGGACGTCTGCAAAGTTAACACGTGAAAAAACCTGTGCCAGTGCAAACCGTAATCACTCTCTATTTACTATGTATTGCATCATGTTTATATTTATTGTCCACTATTTTATTTGACTGTCTGAGTGTGAAAAGTAGTTTATCACTGCCAGTTTCAGTTGGACTGTGGTGTGGAGAGTACCTCTGGCCAGACACTGTATTAACTGCTGATTCTTCTATCAGATGGTTGTCGTTTCACAGTCTGTTTGAAGGACATTTCTATGGTTAATTAAATGCTTCAACAATAAATGATCTGGCTATTCGACGACTGGATTTGTTGTCTGACTTGCAGTTTGAGCAGTTCTGTGATTTGATTTCCCTCATGGCTGCTGTCAGAAGACCCATTATAAGCTGTGGGAATATTAAGAAAATTGTTTTAATATTATTAGAGTAGTAGTTTGTTGTGGATACTGAGGTCAGTGACTGTAATCGTTGCGCTGTGATGATAGAAAGAAAACCAAACATAGGTGTAAAACATAAAGACCATTTTGCTGCATTTTCACATCCAACAGCAGCTCTATATTCTTTTTCTATTAAGTAAAATGAGTTAAAATGCAATGCATTTCATAAAACCTTCTAAGGATGTTCAGGAATTCAGGAAGAAGTGATGCAGGTACAAAATATTTTGCAGAAGGTTTCCTATTGAGCCAGACAAGAGGTAAATCAAAATCAAATCGCTAAACGTAAAGGAAACATGGTACAGAAAAGATTATGAGTCATTCAGATTTTAAATGCTCTGTGGTGGTACTTGTTTAAGCTGTCTTGAAATGAAATGTGTTGTTGTTTTCTCTCTTCTCTCCCACAGGAGAGGGAGGCGCTGAGAGTCATCCCACTGAAGGAGATTCACAAAGTTCAGGAGTGCAAACAGAGGTCAGTCACCTTCCTTGTTAGCAGGTGGATTTGTGCTGCAGTCTGGGCTTTTGGGTCAGTTCTGGGCATCACATCGCAGGTCATTAAAAACAGCTGCTGCTCTGTGCCTTTCCTGTATCCTGCAGTGAGCTGATGATGAGGGACAACCTGTTTGAGATGGTCACCAGCTCCAGAACCTTCTACATACAGGTAATACACATGAAGGAAAAAAAACAAAAAAACTTTTCTAACAACAGCAAAATCATACATTTATATTCTCTCTCTGTGTGTGTGTGTGTCAGGCTGACAGTCCAGAGGACATGCACAGCTGGATTAAGGCCATCTCAGGAGCAATTGTGGCTCAGCGTGGACCTGGGCGCACAGCTAACACTGTAGGTGTCAGACTTAATGTTGTTAAAGAGGGAATCCACCAACAAACACCCAGTTTTCCAAAGACTAAGTATAGTTGGTAAAACTTGAATAGAAAATAGAGTTTATACTCAGGGAATAATATCAAAACAAATAATGCATTTTGCTCTATCATTTTGTTGAGGCCTCTTTTCCAATTGGTCAGTGAATTCACTCTAAACTGTTGGTTTTTTTTTTGGTCCCATCACTCTACATTAAGAAGGAGCCACGTTGTTAACGTCTAATCAGGTGAAGTGGCTCCATCTTGTGGCTGAAGAGGCTACTGCAGCAACTAAACAGCTTCCTGAGGTTGAAAACATGACTCATTGTAATTAGATTACTCTCATGTGCTCAGTAAAATAATCTTAAGATCATTTTAGAAGCTCAGCCTCAGTCTGACCTCATTTGTAGCCCATATTTAGGCGTAAAATAATTACACATCAGTTACTATGTGTTAGATGGAGAGTACTGTCAGTCAATGATAATTATATAATGTACATGGCACCTCACACATTGTACAGAGTCAGTACATGTTTTCAGGAGTTTCACAACCTGATGATGATAACGACTGAAGAGTGTTTTCATAGACTGTTTCAGTTTTCTTTGCACGAATTGTCTACCTTACCACAAACCTTACACACACACACATACACACACCTACACACACAAACAAACAGATTCTTAATATTTCCCCCTGTCTCTCTCCACTCTAACTCCCCCTCAGTCTCTTCTCTCTGTTTGAAGAGTTTGCTTCCAAAACCACGTAATTATCCACTAGAGGAAAATGATATTCATAGGCAACTAGTCTGCAGTTTTTGTTTGAGGTGTAATGTCAGCCAGAGAAGTTTATATGTTATATATAAGTTTATATGAATCTGGGTGGCATTACATTTCTCCCCAAAACACAAGTTAATGCAAAATAGTTACTGGTTATGGGTAAAAAAGGATTTAATGGGACGGTATAACCACTCCTCCTCTCTTCAGGGCAGTGATACCTCTGTGGACGGATGTGTGGTATTTTGGAAAGAAGCTCTTCACATTACTGTAACTGAGCTATGCTGTAAACTGTTGTTTTCAGATTCGTCAGGCCAGAAGGCTGTCCAGCCCTTGTATACAGAGGTATACGCCATTCTGCAGTGGTGAATGCAGCACGTATGTGACCCCCGTGCCCTTTCCCCGAACCCCCTGTTCACCCCAACCACCAGCCTCTCCTCACCGAGCATTTACCCCTCCACACTGCAGGAGTTCTCTGGTTCTGTATTTAGTTTTTTTAGCCAGCAGCACAAAAGCCAGAGTGAACCCTGTAGTGTCCGTCCATCCTGAAGCTGCTGCTAACTGTATGATTTGAATTAGTCTCACCACCTGTTGCTAAAGCAGCGGAAGTACCCTTTAACAGCAGGTCGATAGTAGTCGATGTATTTGGGTGAACTGTATTTGAGCTTTCTCTCAAATACATTCATAGAGTCTGTTGCTTGAGAGTTTGTTCTTCAAAATGGACAAAACCTGAATGTTTAGGACTAGTTTCCTTTCCAGCTGCATTAACAAACGTCTTGTATCCAAGCTGTAGAATATAAACAGAAACCTCCTCTTTCTTTACCTCAAGAAAATGTTTCTTAAGCATTTGCACAAGCACATTTGATCCTTCAGAACAAAACAGAGCAAAATTTTGGGTCTCTTCCAATCTCCATCAATCACTTATGCCACAGGCAGAATATATGTAGAAAATTATCTTAAAAACGTAATAGTTCAGAAATCTGCATTCCTAAACGGGACTGTCTCACTGTTGTGACGTACAGTACATGTGTAGAGACAGTTTGTTAAATCCTTGGTTTGGGCATTGTCGCGCACATAGCAGACATGTTAGTTGAACTTTGGCCAGGTTTATATCAGGCCAGGCTTGCAGACTGATATGCTTCCTCAACATGCCTGAGCATTTCATGCCTGAATGCTGTTTGTTGGTCCACCATCATAACTCATCCCACCCAGGCATCATTATCACCTTATTTATGTTCCATTTACTGCTTAACACAGCAGTCTCATATTTTCTTCTCATATTTTTTTCTTCTTTTTTTTTTATTTTTTTTTTTACTTGTTTCATTGACATGTGGGTGACAAAATTAGAGGCGGGTCCAACTATACATTCCTTTTCATTTTCATAACGTGACCAATCATGTCTGAACTTTGTCTGTCTTCACTCTTTTATTCCTTGTCTCAGCAGTTTTTTTTTTTCATGTTGTGTGTCATTATTCATGTCTTAACATTTACAGTGTTCCTGACTCCCAGCAGGACTTTGCAAAACCAAATTCACCATGAGCCTTTTCTTTTTTTTTCCCCTTGTTTTTTTTCTCCCCTGCTAACCCTCTGTCATGTTGTGTTTCTGTTTTTCCTTTGCGTGTGTGTGTGTGTGGACGTGTGGGTGCGTTTCAGAGAGTGAGGTCTGACAGTGACGTACTAACCTTCCCCAAATGAGCCCTGCTGCCTACTTCCTGTCCCCTCCACCGCTGCTCATCGTCCAGTCACCAAGCCCCGCTGCCTCTCAGCTTCCTTAGCAACTGCCACTCGATCCTGTCCTGCTCCTTGGCAACTGCAGCATCACTCGTTCGTATGTGTTGCTTGTAACTGCATGAACCCCCTGTGTTACAGTCACTATTCACAGCATTTCATTTAGGTGGATAGTGTGACCCCGTATCTCAGCAATCGAGCTGTCAGGTAAAATGTTATCATGACTGGAATCACGGCCAAGGTTGTTACAAAACAACAAGAAATTCAACCTTTCTTTCCTTTCAACGCTTACTGCGTAGCAGAGTTGCAAAGTTGGAGCAGTTATTTTGGATATCTGTAATCATCAAGTCCTGAAACTCTCTTGGTTGAATCATCAGCACAAAAGTTTGGTACATGTCTGTGGACATAAAGAGCTTCACATTCTGCTGTGTCTACCATCAGCAACCAGCTGATGCTAAAGATAACACTTTGTAGAAACCTGATGTATCCTGATTGTAACAAAGCAGTGGTTTGAATTCACTCCTGCTCTGATTCACATTTCTGACTAGTGTCTGTGTTGTAGCAGACCAAGACCAATGGGTATCGTAGGATCAAGAGCCACCTGCATTACCAGACTCACAGACAAACTCTCTCACTTTGCAACTCTATATGCCTGACTGATTCTGTTAGAACCATTAATGCAGCTACAGATAAGGTGTCACACAACTTTCCTTTTCTCCTGCAGTCACAATAAAGAGCCATTTCAGTTCATGACACTCGCAACTTAGTTAAGGTGAGCTAGTAAGCGCTAACCAGGCTAGTTAAAAATGACTTTACCAAAAGGTAAACATTTGCCTTGTTTGAGAAGTCAGGTCAGGGTTCATTTCTCTCTGAGGACTGTGCTCCTTGATATGGTCTCATCTGAAAACTACTGTCCAAACAGGTCAACTGTCTAATATTGTTATACTATAGTACCCCTGTGTCATGTTGTAGCTGTGTTCTGGCTCTGGCTGCTATCTTTACTTTCCCTACTAACACAAAATGTTTGCATCAATGTTAGTTTAATTTTAATCCTTAAAACCTAATATGCATGTTGTTGAGTTTAAAAAAAAAAAACTTTCATATCAAGAGCAAATATCAATCAGATCACATCAAAATGTATTCATTAAATGTTTCCTTGGTCACCAGCAACATCACTTCGTAATCTGAATGTCATCAGTGACAAAAGCTAATTTTTTAAATGAGTGCTGTTAAATAAAGGTTGGATGCTACTGATTATTAATCAAGCTTATCCTGTATAATACTTTGAATGGTGTACATGCCAATGGTTTAGCACACAGAATATTAAATAGTTATGGTTTCATCCTCAAAGAGAGAAAAGTGCCCGACAAATTGCAATGTGTGGATTTCCAAATGTCAATGAAATTTAAAAAATCCCAATTATAGCTATGTCAGTAAAACAACCATTTTCCATGATTTGAATAGTCTTAAGTTTGATGGGTTTTCTGGTGAACAAGGAGACGCTAAACAAATTTGATGTGCAGTTTGATAGCGTACTCTTGTCTAAGTGAGGAGGATAACTCTGATATAGTGTTTGCACTTTTACTTTTCATTTTCTCCTCCATCTCACTTTACTCCACTCCATCATCCATCCATAGAAACATAGCTTTGTTCCATCAGTACACCCATTTTTTTCATCCATCTGTCCATCCATCATTCACAACCATTGCTCTCTTCTGCCTCTAACTTCCTCTCCCACTCTATCTCCAGGATCCCAGTGACCACCCTACTCCCTCCCCAACATCCTCCTCCACCTTCTACTACAGCCTCGACCAGGAACCATACCACCCACAATCCTCCTCCGGTGCCCTCTCAGCGGGCTCTCAGCCTCACGCTGGACACGCACCAGCAGGACAACTTCCTGGGCCTGCTTCCATGGAGGTTGAGCAGTGTCCAGTCGGTGATGATGCCCCTGCCCCCGGCGCGCTCCCGCCTGTCGCTGCAGGAGACGGTGCAGTCCTCAAAGTAACGAAGGGGGAGGACGAGTCCCTGTGGAAACGCCGCAGCGGAGCAGCTGAGCTTGGCTTTCTTGGCAGCGGCGGTGAGGAGGAGCTGAACCGTTGTACCACTGAGATTTCTAACCTGCACATTACACTGATGTGATGATGATGAACCTGATGATGATGATTGACAATCTTAAGCCCCCTCACACACACACACACACACACACACACACTTCTGTACAAGCTCCATGCGCTGAGATTGCTCCATGTGCTGACTGGCCAAATGATCCTCCTACAAAACTGGGACCAGTTCGGTCCTCCCTGGGACCAGTTTTTTGTATGTGTGTGGACATGTGGGATAGGATCTTCTTCCCCAGTTTATTTCCTATACTTTTGTCTTCCCACGTATTACTTATATGTTGCTGCTGGCAAAACACAAACCATGTTGTCATGCAAAGAAAAAGAAACCTTAGATATTGTACAGTAAAGTTTTGAGATGTTTCAGGAGTACAAGAACCATGAAACCTGCTCATAGCACCCAGATGGTGGCTGGGTTTCACAGTTCATGTAAGAAAGAGATAAACCAAAGTTTGCAGTCATGTGGTTTTTCTACAGCAGCAGCTCAGATGTTACAGGCTGGAAGTGGCAGATGTCTGCACCTAATGCTGCTGAGAGACTGACTAATCCAGCTTCTCAGTTTATGTTTTAAGACAATCCCTCTTGATATTATAAACTCTTTCATTCTGACCAGAGAACCATTACTTTCTCTTCTCCCTCACCTCTGGTAGAAAAGGTCACCCCATCAAACAGATTTAACACTTTAGAACACCAAAGTCCAGATACTAGGTAACTTATTGAACTGGACTCATGATGACAATGAGTCTCTAAAATGTTAGTTTAAAAAGAAAAAGTAAGAAAAGCTTTGAGCTTATAGGATTTTCTCACTAAGGGCTTGGTCACACAAGCATTTATAACAGATGAACAATAAAAACTATAACTGTCATAACTGTCATACCATATGTGTTCATTTAATCACTGCAATCAGTGGATTCACTCACATGTAACTTAAATCAAGGGAAAGCCTTTTTTTTTTTTTTTACAAAATACAAAACAACTCACACAAAAAACTTGTTTTGTTTTTAGGAAAAAACAACAAATTGAAAAAAAGGGTGAAGACATGAAATTTACTAAAACCACAGAGTGCAGCATATGACACTGTCTGCTCTTTGCTGTGTGAAACCTCCAAACAAAACAGGGGTCAGTGCTTAAAGTAAAACATTTTTTTGTTAATGTTTCGGGTTAAAATACAAGATAAGATGACTCACTGCTGTGGACTGAATGCACCATTGAGGAGCTGATTTTCACTCTGCTCACCAGCTTTACTCATCTCAACTCCTGCACTATACGTTCACGTTACAGTTGTTTTGTTAACTCCATCGGATGTTGTTGTATTTGTTTGTTTGTGGGGAGACATGAAACCAAACTCATATTGTTGATTTGTTGATCTGTAAATGTTGGGGTTTTTTTGGATTTGGGTGCTGCAAGCAGGGATGGAAATCCAAAAGTCCAAAACCTGGCAGCCGTTTTCCAGGTTTTATGACTGTCAGCTCCAAGGCTGTGAACGCTGCACACGCTGTGTGAGAATGGTTGTGGGTATTTTTTGTCTGTTTTGATGTGCTTTTAGTTTTGATAGTTTTTATTATTCACAGTGATGAGATTGTTTTGAGGAAAAAAATCTACATATATATGTTGTTTACTGACTTTTATACACACGTGTGTGCATGATTGCATGCACACAACCCTCCCACCCTTGTTGTTCCCTATTAAACATAAGCTGGGTAAAGTGCCTGCATTGTTATTTCTATAGAGTTGATTAAAAAAATGATGAGCTGTTTTGACCTTTTTAGTGTGTACTTGATTCTAAGACCATGTGCTCTATTTATTAAAAGAAATGTAAAAATAATCAGGTGTCTTCTTTCTTTCTGGCAGCACAGCGGTGGAGAAAGTATTCAGATCCTTTAATTAAAGTAGAAATGTTGAAATATAATCAAGTTCTGCATCCACGAGATCTCTAAAGTAAAAGTATTACTAAGAGACAAAGTACTTGTGAATCAAAATGGCCCCTGTGAGTCTATGTCCACTAGATGTCACTGTTTCCAAATGTTGTAAATCTCACACATCTCCCTCCTTTCAGGAAGTTTGTCCTGATTTATGGCTGGAGTGAGCCTCCGTTGTTCGTGCTATTGTCTCATCGGGTGGAGGCTCTCCAAATAAACTCCTCTGAGGCAGCTATTGGTCATTAGGTCATGATTTCATAACGGCTGCAGAGCATCAGTCCCACTGCACCGGAACAGGCTACAGTCACACCCCACGGATCCAGGAGTTGCACAAGACGAACATCATTGATGTAGAATGCGATTGAGACATTTATCTGAGTTGATGCGCAGCCCTCAGTGCATGTCTCTGTTAGATAGAAACTTTGTGCAGTCCACTGTGAATTACATCAGCTTTCAGTCTAATTTTTCTGAAACCCAACATAACACTTGAATTAAACAGGGCTATCACTGATCTTATTTGTAACACCTGTGCTAAGCAGCTGTAAAGGTGCTGTTCATTTTTCACTAAGTAAATGAAATCAATGAGTATAAGAATCTTCTTTACATGAACCCAACTCAGTATTCTACTGGAGTCATTTTGGAGATACATGTGACAGTTTTACTTTTAATATGTGTCAGCTGAATCTTTGCCCACAGTGCACAAGTTCCCTTTTTTGATACCAAAGAGCCCATTTTTTGGTACTGATACTGTAAAAAAGAAAACAATAAGAAAAAACACAGTGAGAGAGTGAGAGAGAGTGAGTGTCAAATAAAACCGGCAATATAAATGTTATTTATGTCTGCACATATGTGTGTAAGTGCGATGTATATGGGAGTAATTTATGCGAAGACACCAACACTGAATAATGATGCAAATGTGCGGGTAACCAGGATGCATATGTCTAAATACTGGCTTCACTTCATTATGTAACATCTGTTCTTCTCCAGCTGTTGCAGTCACCTCTGTTAGAATAGCCCCAAAACATTTCCAAATCAGGTTCAGTTTGTGTGGACTGCTGAGACCTCACAGAGGAACTCCCCGAAATGACTCTCACTTATTTATTCCTGAGGGTAACTGGCCAAACATAGAGACAATGACATCTCATCCAGATGTTTTCAGCAGCTACAGTGGATTTTGATCACCAAAAATCTTACAGTGACTGAAAACATGAGCAGTAAATGTTAGTGAGAAGTAAAAACTGAGAGCTCCTTTTCAAAGGTGCCATCATATGCTGAAGTTTATCAGTCATACAGAGTTAAATCAGTTTCAAACAAATACATCTAAGGTCATCCTTCCATTCTGAGAATGTTTTGTCAATGTTTCTGGAGGAAACTAATCTCTGCTGGCAAACATGTAATGTCTACTTTGTGAGTTAACATTTCATCTGTTTTATCTACTGTTTATGATTAATCTCCACATGGATTTGCAGATTTGAAATATTAACTCCAATTGCATTTTTCATTTTGTTTTGAAATACTGAGTATCTGGAGTGTAAAATAAATCAAATGAAGAGGAATCGAGAGGTTTAAACTGTATTTTGGAAAGGCAGCACTTCACATCATTTGACTGATTTCAACTATGAAAGCTCCTACTGTTTCCTAAGAGCTATTTAAATACTTAAAAAGGAAAGGTTTATTTCCCGTTTTACACACCAAGAATTCCTCTGAAATTGACTTTCTCATGTCCTGAAACAATTTCATGCTGTTCTATAAGAGTAGGAGTCACTTTCTCAAATGGCACATAGATAATTTTAAGACCAAATATATTCAAAAGGTTAACATGACCGAAGTTCACTTGAGGTCGTTCCCTCAGCTCAGCCAAAGACCACCTCTATCCAAAACCACAGAAAAGCATCTTTAATGACTCTTTTGGAGTGAGCAGCCTTGCTTTCGGTCCCTCTGCTCATGTGGAACGCCTCATAAAAACGCTCTGAAAGCTCCCCCAGATTAAGTTTGGATACAAGATTGTCAATGAAAAACAGTCTCTCAGCTGAGTGAGTGAGAACACACATCAGCCTACATGAGTTTACATGAGGCTGTTTAGTGTTTAGTTGACTGTGAACCCTCCCACAGGACACACTCCATCTGTTATTGTCCTAAAGGAGTCTGCAGAGCTCATTCTGTCCACTTCATAAATCAGTGGCTTTAAGTAATTTCTGTATGTTTTATAAATGAGTGATATGTTAAGACGCTCTGATATACCTAGAAGCACCACCTATCACTCTACCCTGACCCCTCAAAAGCCCAATAATGAACAGATTATACCTTATTGGTTTTTGTTGATCCATACAAAAAAGTGTAGTAAAAATGACATAGCCCCTCAGTTCTTAAAAATCTTCCTGTATTCCCAGAAAAGCTCCTGCATTGCAGAGTTTGTGAGGTTTATGTACCAGAATATTTATTGGCCAGGTGCAGTAAGAGAACTAACTGTTGAGAAGGGCCCTTTGTTGATTTGTTATCACAAATTTACTATTCTACACTGCAACATGTCCTGGCAGCACCTGTCTCATATCACATGTTGTGTCGCAGATTTCTACCTCAGATTGAGTCTTCTAGTCAGGTCGCCCTGCTCTCAAGCTGTTGAACAGTCTTGATCTAACACACTCCAGCTGAAGCACAGGAAAGCAGCTTTTCCCCCTCTTTTGCAACCTGCCATCTCCACCCTGTGATTTAGGTTCAGCAGTATCCTGAGGCAGTATCAGCACTGGACTCATTCGCCTTCTAATCTGTCTAATGAAGCCACTGTTGCTCAGTACCTAACATGACAAATGGAAGCAAGGGAAAGGCTGGCTCTCAGTTCAAATTTTAAATGGGCCCATGTTAATAGACTTCAGAGAAAAAGAACTATGTGTTCCAAAAGAGTGACAGAAACCAACCACCGCTGCCAGTCTAGGATTTAAAGAGGAGCCATGACACTGCCAGTAAGAACATAAGAACAAAACAAAAAGTCTTGCTCTGGACCCATGCTGCAATAAATTCAGTTTAACGCCCTCTACATCAAACTGAAAGCTGTTTTTCTTTGATTTTAAGTGCAGCAACATGAGTGGAGAGTAAAATGTTAACCCCACCTATTGTGTTTTAATCTTTGTACTTGAACACTGATTTGATTTCCAGGCACCTCATGCCACAGACTGGAAGCCTGACCGATCTGGCAGCAGCTGGACCAGAGGCTGAATGGAGTCCAGAAAAAGCAGTGATGCATGATGTTTGTTCGAGGCTTTAAGTACAACATTACTTTGCAGAGAGTCATGTCACATAGGTATTTACACCAATGACTTGCATGGCATGCAAAGGTGATCGGGTAGAGGGGGGCCTCATCAGGAATCTAATTATGACATGATATGTTTTCAACTGAGGGCCAAGATTTTACAACCAGAGATGTCCAGTGGCCAGTAATCTACAGTTTCTCATTCTTCTGTTGATCTGTTTCTGATTGGAGATTTGTCCTCATTTGACTGTCTGATCTTGAAATGTCAGATTCGTCACTGTTTGTCTTGAGTCTGCCCAGAATCAGCATCAAAGATGTGATGTTTTTGTGATCACTCTCTGACAGCCAGTATCTGAAACCACAAACATGGTACTGCAGGGAAACTAAATGTTGCAGGTCGGCGCTGACATGAATACTTTACTGGACTGTTTAGATGGATGGGAGGAGGCCTGAGTCATCTAAGAGACAAACACACATATACAAACACACTCAGACTTAAACACAAGCACTCTCTGTACAGACCTGGCAGCTGCACGTTAACATACGCCAGCTCCGACTTTGTTATTCTCTCTTTTGTCTTTTTCACGCTCTCTCCCTCCAACTCGGACACGCACATGCATAAATCAAAACATTATTGCAGACTGACTCAGCCTGAGTGGAATTAGATTGATATTTCTCACACACACACACACACAAACTGGGTTTCCCGGAAAAGCGGAGCAGAGTGTTTGAATGGTCTCCAGTGGTCTTCGCACCATAAACAGGAATGATGAGCTGTCCAACTGAGCCGGGGAGCAGCAGACAGACGACACATCCACTGGAACTGAAGTCATTTTATATCCATTTAAAGTTAACTCTGAATCATTTCATATGCATGACTCGCAATAAACATTGCAATTTAAATGATATTTCCAAAGGCAAGAATTAACTTTCAATTAAAACTTTTAAGCCAGAAAGTTGAGAAGACATTTAAATGGTCAGAAAAAAATGAAAATGAACAACTCCCTGATGGTGGAACTTCACCTAAGGAAGGTTGTGGAGATAGTTTTTTCAAATTATGTTGTCAGAGTCAAGAATAAACTTTCAGCCTCACTTTTAAGATCATTGTTTTTACAAATATTGCAGTACTGAAAGGAACTGGAAACCTCTAATTCACTCAGTAAAGCTAAGGCATCATTATGGATGGCAGGACAATAAAACCTCATAAATGTTGTTAAATAACTGCAAATAATGACATGGAAACTGGCAAACTGAAGTCACTTTTGATTGTGTTATATTATTCACCTCCCTGTAGGACCTGAATACAAAGTTACTAAATGCAGAGTACTTAACTGTTCAGAAATACACGTAATTGAATTAAACTGAGTAGAACAGTTTTGTTTCGAGAGGCCAAACTTTCTCCATTAAATGTTCTTTGCTGTTACGCCACTGTATCATCTGACAATCAATGCGTGTGATGAGAAGAATCCAATTATTTCCCCAGTGCATTTATTATTATATAACAGAACTTAATCATGTTTTAAAATCATTAGATCTCATATACTCTTGGCAAGGCTGTGCCTGTTAAATTGTTCCTTATGTTAAGAAACTCTCTCACGGACTTCCCTCAAGGCCCCTTAAAATTCTTCAAAAGCTAGTCAAAGCTCTTCAAGGGTCAGCAGAACATTTTCAAGGAACTTCTAACCTTTAAGAAACAATCAAACACTTTTTGGTGTCACTGAAACACATTCAAAGATTTTTAGAACACCCTCAAGACCATTTGAACATATAGCAGAAAGATTGGTGAATCCTCCCAAGGACCACTGAAACCCATTGAAAGGCCAGTAGAACCTATTGAAAGAATCCTTGACCACTTCAAAGACCACTGAAGGGCCACCTTCAAGTATCAGTGCGATTCCGGGATTGAGGATCAAGAGCTCTCTCGGGACCCCCTGAAAACCTCAGAGGATACATGGAACTCCTTCCAGAGTGTCTGGAATGCCTCGAAAGACCTCTTGAAACTCTTAAAGTAGCCCTGGACCCCTTCAAAGACCACTTGATCATGGTTAAAGCCTTATTGGGACTTATTGGGACTTATTGGGATTCCTGCAGCACCTTCAGAGACTAACCACTAGTAGCCTTAAGAAACCATCTGAGACCATCCCCTCAGTGGCCCCTGGAACCCCTTTAAAAGAATCTCATGGACCTTACAGAACTACTCTATAGTGCACATATACACATCTTCTTCTTTATCCTGTGAGTCCTGAGATCATCTCTGTTGGAGCCTCTCAAGTATGTTTCTATGGCGATGAGGGTGGCAACAGCAATACACACAAACAGAGAGACAGAAAGATGGATGAAAATCCCCTCTGAATCACGTCTTTCCTCAGACTGATGAGATGCAGCGGAAGACGCTGAACTGCTCCGAGTTTTCAGAGTCATCAAATCATCTGACAGGCTGTTTACAAAAAGCGGCTGAAGGTGAAGCCTCAGTAGTGACCTCTAGAGGGGGTGACTGAGTTTACTGATGTGTTTGAGGTTTACTGGACTTTAAAACTGAACATGGATTCTGTTCTGATGTTAGTGCAATATTTCCTTTCATTTAATTATTTGATTTCCTGGTTGCTTTCTGTATTGATTCATCCACAGTTGTTGTGATTTATTTGTGGTGATTCTGGGTCTTTGGACCTTTGGAACTACAATTATGAACTACATTTTCCATGTGTGCTTGCATGACAAAGCGTAGGTATGCTCTATTTTATGTTATAATAAGGTTTGGGTTTTTCTTTTGCCAAACATATTCCTTACATCACATCAAAGGGGTAAGGTTGTCTCTGAAATCACCCCCTATTTATACTTATATATATAATGCACTACATTTACTGTCTACCGTTTTAATGAGTCAAGCCACAGTATTTTACAATTCACACCCCTTCACACACACACACACACGCACACACATGGGTTCAGTGTTTTGCTCAAGGAGACTACAATGTGCAGACAGCTGGGGGTCACACAGCCAACCCTGTGATTAGTGGATAAGCCAGTCAATTCAGATACTGGTTAGTAGTTAAAACACAAGGTGAGGTGAGGTTCCCGGGACATACCACATTACATGGTGCCTTATGCTGACATTTTTCATTTCAAAACCTGGACTATAGAATTTTCTGCTGCATGAAAAGTAAACACACACGCTGCCATACAGCTGATTTCTAGCAGTCAGACAAGTACATACAACACACACACACATGCATATGCATATGCATGCACATGAAAACACATTCCTAAAGACTGAGAACAAACCGTTTAAAGTTGATTTCAAAAACATTCAAATCACTCACTTTGTCATATTCCTGGGTATAAATGCTCCTCTCTTTCAGCTATGTCTCTACTGTCCTTTATCATTCAGATTTATATGTCACTGTATTTACTCCAAACCCACACAAACACTCACTGGAACACACACCCTTCAGGGATCAGACTCTGGGTGGGTTTCTTTGGCTCTCTCCTGCATCAATAACTCTGAAAACCCTGCAGCCGCCGGGGCTGTCTGACCCAAACACAACAGCAGCAGCAGCAGGAACAACAGCCCTGTGGTGAGTTGAGCCGGACGGGAAGGAAACGAGCCAGGCCGAGCCATATCATATCACACAGCATGGAGGGAAAACTGTAGAGATGATTGCTAGTTAATTGTGTGTAAATATTTACCAAACAGAAAACAAACAGACAGCTGAATGAAAAACTCTGATAGTGGAGTTTTTAGTTAGTTATTAGTGAATAAATGTCGGCACTCGTGTGAGCTTCAGGGAGTCAGCAGGAAGACACCTGCTTCACCCAAAGGAGGACTCTAGTGCTCTGGCTCTGGAAACCTGAGGAACAGATGGAGTGCCATCTTGGCACAGAAAATCTGAGACTGTCCTTCCAAGAATAACTTTAGCAAAATGACCAAAAATGACAAACATGTTTACTTTCATGTGGAAAGGAAAATTAGAATCATGGTCACATTGTTGCGGAGCCACAAAATCAGTGTGGTTAGGAGGTCAGTTTATTCTGATCCCAGATTCACTCTTCCTTTATGAGAATAACTGTATAAAAAAAGGGATGATATGACTTTTGTTTTGACATTCAACACTGTGCTTTAGGTAGGATCCAAAGAAAACATTAACACTTCAGAAGATCTTGCTTGCCTGCAGAATTCCAAGAATCCAATGTCAAATAATGACATAATAAACATATGATGACCACATATGATGTCACAGAAACCTTCACCATCGACTGCTAAGGGTTCAGAACAATCGATAGTTTCCAAAATAGAGCTTTTCACGTCATACCACCGGTGATGTAACAGACCTCCATGACATTAAAGTTACTGCAGTGGTGGCTGAGTGTGAGACTGATGGATGACTCCTGCATTTTGAACCATTCAGTTCAGTTGAGTGAAATCACTATTTTGCATGTCTGTGCGTTGCAAACAAGACACTGAACAGCCTGTGAACTGAGAACTGTGAACATTGCTGTGTTGCAGATAGAGGCACAAACACACCCCGCATTGCCACAGATGAAAAGTGTCATTTAGGTTGAAATTAATATTACATACAACAATACTTTATTTTTTAATGATATTAAATAACAAGCTGACAATTCTGAGGGGAGATAAATAATATGGATGATCATTAACTCTCACTCTGCAGGGTATTTACACATGTTCACAACAATGTGAGTCTGAGTGAGTCTTGTAAAATGTGCAATTTTAACACAGAAAATGTGCAGCAACCTTGGCCCTTCTATGCATGTTCAAAACAAATGTGTCTCCAACACCATTTGAACTCTTGAGCCACTGTATTGACTTGTCTCTCTTAATGGAAAAATTTGATTGCTGTTGCACACCAGCACTCACTGACTGGATGTCAATGGGAACATGCAGCGGGCAGCAGGTTATGATTACGAAATACAGTTGGACTGAAGGACGGAGAAGGTGGACAGACATGGAAACAGCAGAAGGCGTCAGTAGGTTACTTTTAGTTTTACAACATTGCACTGTAAAACTGAGGAGAAACACAAACAGCTGCCTTTAAGAGGTTAAAATTAATAAAGCTCTACTTTTCACAGTGACATGTGTTTATTCATTGAGAGCATTAATTAAAATGTGTGAGAGTAAACGTCCAGAGACAGCTGAGTGACAGCATGAGCAGTGGCATGAGGTAAACAGTGGACAGTTCTGGCTGTATAGTGAATCACATACGTGGGCTGCAGTGTGACTGCAGTTTGTGCTGCAATAAAACATCTTATAGTTTGTCTGAGGCAGCCTCGTGGCTGAACAGAAGAAACATATGGGGTTATAACCACTGAGGCACTTTCTTAAGGTTTGAAGATCTAACTCAATACACAAGACTGTAACCCAGTGAACAATAAAAAATCATATTGTTTTGAACAAGGCAGCCAAGAGTGCACAGTGATGCAACATGAGCATACAGAATGCACACAGTGTATGCTATACACCGGTGTATTGCACTGTGCTGCACTTTCATGCATTCCTCTGCTGCTGAGCCATTGCACATATTATCATATTATATTATAGTATTACATATCTATTGCACATATTTATAGTGTGTTTATAGTTGGTTTTTCTGTTTGCGTATTTTAAGTATTGTGTCTTTTTTTAAGCTACCAAACGACATTTCGTTATGTGTAATGACAATAAAGAATTCTTGATTCTTAATTGTAACATGGTGTACAAACCTATATTTCATCTAACCTCTACAGGACATTTTCAAGGGATTATGATGAATAAGCTTTATTAGATGAGCAGCACTCTGAATTTTTACTTAAAATCTAAGTGTATTTAAAGTAGCAAGGTCAAAGCCCTCAAATATGCAGAATGGCCCCTTTCAGAGTATGTATGGTACTGGATCATCATGATGACTCTGGGCAAGCAGCATTTATCTACCTACTAGAGACATTGTATATTTCATAAATCATATCACATCATCATCATATTTTGTATACAGCTGTCAGATAAGTGTAGTGGAGTAAAATGCACAATACTCTCTCATTAAATGTAGTGGAATAGAAGTACGACAGGAACTTCCTCAGACGTCCAGCTCCTGTGGTACAGCACTTGAGTAGTAGCTGCTTCTTTCAACCATACACAGGTTTAATGCACACAACTTCACCACCCCACCCCCCACCCCCCCCCTCCTCTGATGGACGTCACACACGCCCACCAATCGTCTCCTGTGTTTATCCTGCAGCTTTTATAAACCAAGACAGCTCCACACTGCATCAGTGAGTACCGCTGCAGTGACCTCCGCACAACCCACTTTAAACATTTCTTAACTAGAACCTTAGCATTTCATTAGAAATTTAAAGTCCAACTCCCAGTTTCTTTTGGCTGAGTTTCTTTTCCACTGTCCCATCATGCGTCTCCGGTTTGTCCTGTGCGTAATGGCCCTGCTGGCGTCTACTTGTCTGGTGGCCGAGGCGCGATAGCCAAACGCTTCGCCATCGGCTGCCCGGAGAAGTGCGACAAGTCCCAGTGCGCGCCGATCCCGCCGACTGCCTGGCTGGCGACGTGCTGGACCGCTGTGACTGCTGCCCGTGTGCGCGTCCGGCGAAGGCGAGCAGTGCGGCGGCGCGACCGCGAGTGCGCCGAGGGTATGGAGTGTGTGGTGACCGACGGCGTGGAGGTGTCCTCCACCGTCAGACGAAGGGGCAAGGCCGGCGTGTGCGCGTGCACCAGCTCCGGCCGGTGTGCGGCAGCGACGGCGTCTCGTACCGGAACATCTGCGAGCTGAAGCGCGTCAGCAACCGGGCGACGAAGCTGCAACAGCCGCCGGTGATTTTCATCC
>NC_066855.1:17260274-17290019 GCF_001640805.2 Lates calcarifer | reverse complement strand
CTCTCTCTCTCTCTCTCTCTCTCTCTCTCTCTCTCTGTGTGTGTGAAAGAGATTGTATCATAAGAAATAAACAGGAAATGTGAGAGAGAGCGCAGGATTGTGGAAGTCCGCCTGTAACTGCTCTCACAAAGCCAGAAGTTTGATAAGACAGAAATATTTCACTAATGTTTGTGTGTGTGTGTGTGTGTGTGTGTGTGTGTGTGTGTGTGTGTGTGTTGGATTTGAACTTGGATGACCTCAGTAGCAGTCCATACACAGACCCAACTTTCTCCTCCTCATCTGTTGGTCTTTGTTTTCAAACCTCCTCAACTCCCCAGAACAACTGATTTTTAAAATCATGTTATTTGACACATTCATGGAACAGCCTCCACCTTGAATCTCTGTGGGCCTCGGCATTGTCCTTTCTATTACCGGTAAACAAAGCCACAGGTGATGAATGGAGCAAACCTTTGAGGAAACACTCAGTGCTGAAGTTCAGTGTCTTAAGCTGCAGCTCCTCAAACAGCCACAAGAGAACTCTGTCTGCACTGAAGTAAAAGGGAAACTCCCAGTTCCCTCTTTTGCCAGTCTAAGCCTCAGGAGCTAAATTTACTGCATCCATTGTTTCATTGAGAGGATCAATCATCATGAGTGATGTTATAAGACACCCAGTCACTGGCCTTACCAGCACAACCCCCCCATAAAACCCCAGCTTGTTTCTACATAGTTGTTTTGCAGCCTGGGCTGAACACTGGGAGATAACATGTTCATTACAAAGCTTTACCGGTGATGTTGAGAGTATTTTTTTAACTTTGGACGGCCGAGCTGTTTCCCCCCGTCTCCAGTTTTTATGCTAAGCTAGGCTACAGTATCAGCATGGTATTGATCTACTCATCTAACTGTCTTTACTTGACCCGCTGTGACAAGTGACTAATGTTAGCAAACTTCAGATGGATGTTGCCATGTAACTGTCAGCTGTGGCTGCAGGGTTCAGTGAATGTCACAGTCTTGCTCTGATACGTCCCATCAGACACCTGGAGGTGGCTCTGTAGCTGCCCACCTCTTCATCTGCCCTTCCTCCCTCTGCTGATCAGTTATATTTGCACTGGCACCTCTCACTGCACCAACCCAGCAAACAGGGTTGTTTCCCACCTCTCTCTCTCTCTCTCTCTCACACACACACACACACATTCTTCATGTTATCCACAAGGTCATAATGTCTTGAAATTTGGCCAGGATGTCGTGAGTGCCTGCCCTGTGCTGCAAAAACAAACAGAGCTCCCCTATGAGTGTGTGTGTGTGTGAGAGAGAGAGAGAGAGAGAGAGAGGAGGGAGGGGAGAGAGGGAAAGTAATGAAAGCATATTAAGGAGTGAGTACACACACACACACACACACACACACACACACACACAAACACAGGCTCTGAAGCTGCAGCTGTGAACACACCAGTGTGCAGTTTGATTCAGACTCTTAGCAGAGTTCAACAAGGTCAGAGTCTTTCTTCTCCTCTGCCTCCATCTCCTCCTCCTCCTCCTCCTTCTCCTCCTCTCTCCCATTAATGATCATCTCTCTCCAGGAATAGAAAGATGAAAAACAGAGTTTATTTTTCCTCCGTCCTTATCTTTCCTGTTTTAGTAATTTATTTGTTTTCTCACAATTCACCTCCTCCCCTTTCCCCTGTCCTCTCTCTTCTCCCCTCCCTCCTGAACTTCCTGTCCTCTTCTCTATTTCTCCTCCCATCTTTGATCTCTTCATCCAAGCGGAATAAAAGAATAGTGTCATTCTGCATTCTCTGTCTTCCCTCTGCTCCTCCTCCTCTCCTCTCTCTCTTTTAATTTTGTAGTTTTCTCCTCTTCTTCCATCCTCCTTCCTCCTCCACTCTTTATTCTCCTGTCCCCTCCTCTCCTCTTTCATAATTTCCTCCCTCCCCATCTTGATTCTTTTTAACCAAGAGCAACAGACAAGTTTGTCTCTTAGGGTTTGAACTTCTTGAGTTGAGGAAAGAAATCTGTCACACAAACACACACCATGTTAATCTTCTGTAATGATTCACCTCTTGGAGCTGATCGGTCGATTGTGTAACTTCCTAAACAGACGCAGATCTAGGTCAAACAGTTATTTAACCCAGATTTGAAGGGACCAAAATGTTTTGTTTTTTTTTTCCTTTATTATTTCGTCTTTTATTTTTTCTGCTTCCTGTGCAGACTTGTGAGCTGTTTGTCAGATTGACAGGCTTGGATACAGAGTCAACAAAACATGGTTGCAGGGTGACTCAACTCTTTCAGGAACTGGAGGAATTTTTCCCAGTTCAGGCTCGTCCAGCTCGTAATGAGATTTCTCATAAAGTGCAAAACAGGGTATCATTTGGCCTTTGTCTGCACTGAGGAGGTGAATGTTTTGTGTTAAACACCAGAAACATTTGTACAGTTGTAAGTGTAGAAGTGGTGCAACTACAAATTACATACGCGGTATGGCTATTAAATAACGAGCAGTAATAAATACTCCTCCTACTACTCTCTGCATCAACACAGCACTGCATTCAGGTCTTCCACTGATCAGAGCAGTGCAGTAGGTCTTCTTCAGTTGTCTCAGAACCTCTGTGGTTCTTTTCTTAACTTCTGACACAGACTCAGAACGTGTTCCTTTGAGCACAGATTTGATCTTAGGAAAAAGGAAAAAGTCACACGGTGCTGGATCAGGTGAACAGGGAGGGTTTGTTTTTGGGCCAGAAACTGCTTTTCCTTTTGATCAGGGGTCAGAAGTTTTGGGACAACTTTGGCCCACACTTTTGTCATGTTCAAATTTTCATGCAGAATTTGCCAAACTGTCTCTTTATCAATGGAGACTATTTCTGCTCTCGTTCTTATACTGAGCCGTCGATCATTTAGAACGATTAGTTCAGTTTGTTGAATGTGCACACGTGCACGTGACATGCAGTGTTCCTCATACAATGTACAGAAAGATTCAGCTGCTGTTTTGTTCAATCTCACCAAAGATGTGAAGTTAATGCGTTGCTCATCAGTTTCTGATGCTTTAGCAAAAACATGCACTTCAATCAGTAGCTGCAGTGAACTAAAGACGTCGCTTATAGGAAACTTACAGCAGTTGTGTGTGAGTGCCCAACCTTTAATATACAACACTCAGTGTGACTGTGAACCATGTGGTTTTATCCTCATAAGCACAGTCTCATTATTTAATAGCCATACCTTGTATATGCTCCATCACTGTTTATCATTTTCTGACATAAACTACCAGTTTTTTAGATTAGATAGATTAGATTTCTGATTGATCCATTGATTTTAGTTCATGTCTGACAACTGCAGCAACCATTTAAATTCTTCTTGTCTGTGCATTCAAGGACACTGACATCTCACTAATGATTACTGAACTGTACCTGCTGCAGCTTCACTGAATAAGTGAAGAATTGGCGATTTTTTTTTTTTTTTACCTCACTATACGACACCTGCAGTGCGTTTAAGGTCGGGATGTTTCTTCGTTCGCCTGACTGCCTCCATTCAGCTTACTTCAAAGCCGCAGCATCTGGCACACCACTAATCCTCCAGCCAAACACCTAGCCAGCCAAACACACACACACACACATAAACACATCAGTGTCTTCCAGACAGTCAGGTGCAGCTGAGGCTGAAGTGAGCTTTCACAACAAACAGCTGCTCAGTCAGAAACTTGACTTCAGACTTAGTGCTTTTGACCACAGGACTATCCTCTTTGATTTTATTCATGTACATTGAAATAAAAGGAAATTAAACACCACACATGTTTTAAAATGATCTTTATTTGTTGACCTTCACTGTGTAAATCACTGTATGTATTACAGTTTTTATCAGTGTAACAGATATTTGCACTTTTTCCTTCTTGTCAGTCATAGATTCTACATCACATGCTTCCGGTGAATTCATCATTTCATTTTATTTAGAAGGAAACAAAGAAATCAAATAACTGAAAAAAGAGCCTGCATTAAAAGTAACAACTGGCATTGTCCTCTAAAAATGCACAGACACATTCTTATACAAGTTAAAGAACATGCTTCTACTGGTTTGTTTGTAAACCAAAAAAGTTTTATCAGCTCCACTGGCTCCACTTTAACCAGTGAATGGAGAGGAGGTGATAGGAACTGGGCTGAGATGAGGAACAGGCTCATGGGCTCAACTCTGATAAGATCTGAAGACGCTGAAATATATGGAATCAGCTGAGATAAGGTACAATCCTGCAGATCTCTGACCTGAGGACACATAGACGTGTCTTTACTGGCACTTTGCTCTGTCTCATGTATGAAAAATGAATGCTGGAGGTTAGTTAAATCACGAATCAGTGTTTTCCAAAGTATACATAAGCACAAGTAAGCACAGTCATTTTGTTTTCTAGAGTAATAGTGGACATTTTGTCACTAGTGATTCAATTAACTGATAGATGACTGAGCAGTTTAAATGCATAAAATGTTGTCCAGAGGTTAGAAATGAGATCAATAAGAACGGTTCCAGTAGGATCACACAGCCAATAGGCAGCCATGGAGTTCAGGCAAAACCTTAAGTTGGATCAGCTAGTTCATCAAAATAATAAATAATAAGTTTGCATGCTGAAGATAAGAAATGCTTAAAAATGGTCTTGAGAGTTCCTGTTGTTCAGATTTTCCCATCATCCTCGGCTTGTTGTAAAAACACCCTGGCACTGATTTGGTTGTGGCCTTCAGAGGTGAGCTGTGTGAGCCACAGCACAATTAGAAGACTGATGCTAATGGACCAAAGGCCTACACATGCTCAACAAGTTCAGATGTGTTTCTGTCAACTTCCTTGAATTCATAATGGCACAGAGATCCCAGAAAATATAGCATGCAGTATTTTTCTTCCCCAGGAAGTGTCAGAAGAAAAGTTTTATTTGGTCAAAGTTTTTCTCACCAGCAAATACGGTGTTGTGTAATAGGGCCTTAATGTCTTCATGTTTTGTCTTTACATCACTGCGCTTTGAGAGAGAAAACATGTTTTCAACACCAACACGCACAGATGAGCTAAAGTGTCTCCTAACTGGTTCCAGCAGGTTGGAGTGGGAGAGGCCGACTTACAAATGATGAGCAGTGAAATGAGAATAGAAAGATCTGCAGCCGTGACAGATGTTGCAGCACCGCTGGAGTAAAACCAAAAGGGGCGGGGTGGGGGTGGGGGTGGGGGGGTTATGTAAGGTGACAGTGGCGGTTACGCATGAGCTGTTATAATTTTGTCAAAAAACATCCCAACATCCCTGGCCTGCTATCTCCCCATATCTTTTTAGCCTCTGAGTCATTTCCTTTGTTTTATAAGCATCAGTGGGATCAGCAGATAGTCTGCAGCTGCTCCCAGACCTACAGTTCATATACTGCACTCCACATCTGGATTTGCTTTGACACAACAGCCACAGTTTGGGTCCCATCGTAAATCGAAATTCAGATGCTGATCTTTTTATCCAACATGGCAACACAAACCCATAGTTTTCTCCTCTGTCACTGTGGTCTGACAAAATCCACTGCATTTATATTTGAGAGATTACAACAGATGATTGACAGTTCTCTGCTTCACTTAGAACTCAACACTCAGAACTCCTAGATTTTATAGGGTCCCTTGTCATTTATGGTGTGTGTGTGTGTGTGTGTGTGTGTGGGAGACAGAGAGAGGGAGTGAGAGAGAGAGATACAGTTTGTTGACAGTGTGTTTTCCTCCTCTCAGGTCAGCAGAATCCTGACAGTCTTCGTTACAAGTACAACTTCATCGCTGATGTGGTGGAGAAGATTGCACCTGCTGTGGTTCATATTGAACTATACCGCAAGTGAGAAAAACTACCTGATTCAACCTTGCCTACACAAACACACACACACATATACTGTACACAAACACACACACACACACAGCAACCTGCCTTTCTACTTTGCAGGGATCAGAAAAGGCAGCAGCAACGAGATCAAAAAGTGCTAATGGCATGTGACTTTCTTGTCATTGGAAATTGAAGAATAACTACTGACATTATAACATGCAGCGTGCTGTTCATGATCTACTGGCAGAACAGTAATATCAACTTACTGATGTAACTTGAAGTCTGAGATATTAATATGACGACAGCTATGACATCTCTGTGAGTGCTCCTAAGTCAGAATAACAGTAGGTTTCCTTGCTGTTCCCAATCTGCCAGCATGCCTTAACATTAGCTACCACATACAGTAAGTAGTGGTTATCCTCTTGTGTAACGCTACACCACAATGCTGTGTTCACATAATGTTGGCATCGGAAGAATGGAAAAGCAGGGTTTTTCCAGCTTGGGAGCATTCAGACCAGGATGGTTACCACCCCCGCTGGGCTTGTGGTCACACTACATAAATAAACAAAATTACATATTTTTATCACGTTACGTATTTGTTCCAGTGTGACTTAACATGTAGATAAATCTATTTAGGATGACAGCGAGGAGGTTGGCATGAACAGCTTTTCCCACTTGGCTACTCATGATTACAGTCAGAACTACATGATGAGAACGTGGCAGAGCATGGATGAGAACTTACCATTTTTTCATAGAATCCTAATAACCTTGGTGACTCCCTCATTTCTTATCTAGTGCCACCAGCAGATCAGAGTTTTCATTCAGACCGACTGGTGGCAAGATCTCCTTCATGGATTGACACAAAAAAAAATCTATAATCCTCAACAATGTTGGTGATCCCCTGGTTCCTTGTCTAGCTCTAAACAGTGGATCTTAGAGCTGCTAGTGTGGCTGTAGACTCTTGGTCCTGTTTGTCCATGTTTACAGTCTTTTAAATTATTCTTGGGTGAGTACATTTAATCACTCCTGCAGTTGAACTTGTTAAAGTCCAATAAATTCATTAGAAACTCACTGTTGTGCTCAGACTGTTATTTGAGGATATTAGTCAGAGGCATGTTCTTGTCTCTCTCTCTCTCTGCTCAGGATGATATTTTCTAAGCGGGAGGTGGCAGTGGCCAGCGGCTCTGGGTTTGTTGTGTCAGAGGACGGACTCATCGTCACCAACGCTCACGTTGTGGCCAATAAGCACAGAGTAAAGGTATGCAGAGCAAATCATGTTAAGAGTACAGTTGTAGTGACCATACAGGGGAAACACACTCATAATATCTTAATTTGCTAAATTTAACTTGTTATTTTACAAATATGTATAATTTTGTTTTCATTTTCTATTAAGAATTCTCGTTCTGCATCTAACTGATACATAACTGTAGAAAGTCGAATGAAACAACAGTTTGAGAGAGCACGACTGCCTCTGATCAGAGTTAATGTTTTGTTTTCATCCGTCAGGTGGAGCTGAAGAGTGGAGCCACATTTGATGCAAAGATCAAAGATGTGGACGAGAAGGCAGACATTGCTCTGATCAAGATCGACGCACCGGTGAGTAGTAGTGAGGAGAGAGTGGAGAGATGACTTTTATTCCTGTCTGTTCCTTTTCTTTTCATCTTCACTTCAGTCTGACCTCCAAACTGATATTACGAGAGTTAAAATTCTGGGTTGCGGTATCAGCCTCTCCATCTATCCATACATCTCTGCACGTTCTTCTGTCCTTATCAGGTCTGTGAACTGTCTGGTCCTGTTTAGAAACATTGTCCTATTGTGTCCTCTCGTGACCTCCTCACATTTTACTGATGTTCTCAGACAGATAACTTGTTTTTTCCCCCTCTGTCTGTCTCTCCTCCTCCTCCTCCTCCTCCTCCCTTTTTTTTAAATTTTCCAAAACAAACTGGCAGATTCAGGTATTTATTTCCTTTTGGAGAATGTGCATTTTGTCAACAGTCCCTAAACAGAAAGCCTGGTTTTAATTTTAGCTTAGTGGGATGTTTGAGGCAAGACGCCTCAGCAAAATAATATCATGACTCATGAAAATGGATATCTGTGGAGCAGGTCAGGAGACAGAGGGAGTGTTTTCATGTAGGTTAATTTGGGTTTTCATTTTCTCGCTGCACTTTGTTTTGGTCAAGGGATGACTGGGTTGAGTTCAGGAAATTAGGTTTTCCACAAAATCTGGATAATGGAAAAACATGTTTAGTTTAACAGGGTCAGTGTGTGTCATTCCTACACAGACACAGACACAGAGCTGCTATTTCCTGCGCAAAAGTCAGACACTTAAAGGGGAATGCAACCCGTTCTCATTGGGTAAAATTTGAAGAGGAAATAGCCAGAATGCTCACATCTGCTCTGGGGAATTCAAGATCTCATGTTAGTCTGAATGAGGGACAGCCTAATCCTTTTCCCTGAATTTAACAACCAAAATAAAGAACAAAACATCATGGTTCACAGAAAAAGGACCCTATAGCACAATTAAAGAGTCAAGCAAGCAACAGAGCTAAAGCACACAAAGACAATACGGCATAGAACAAATGGAACTGGACCTGGATATATCTTAAAGAGCTAACAAGGGGATGGAGAACAGGTGAGCAGGTCAGGTGACTCGACTGATTGGAAAGGCAGACAGGTGAGAGCGTCCGGCTCTGAAATGAACGGAAATAGAGCGTGTATGCACAAACAAGTGGACTGAATGAATAGGACGAATGAGCAGAGAGAAACTCAAAATCGTGACACCACAACTTTCAAAAGCAGCAAGTTGTAGAAGAGGCAGAATAAGAGAAAACTGGAGAATACTGAAAATAAAATGTAAGAAACTTTATTATCTTTTAAGACCTTAAAATGTATGTAATAATAAATGATGGATCAGGACCAACACAAACCCTTCATCTTGGAGTTATCTAAGATATTACTGTGGAATTTGCACTGGAACTTAAAATGTAATATAATATAGTTTCCATCCCCATAAATCACAAAAATGAATTGTCACTCATTACAATATAGACAACTCAAGAAACAGAAAACAGGGTGTGTCAAACACAATATTGAAAATAAGACTAATACATTTCAACTGGGCAACGCACCAAACTTTTTTCCTTCAAATCTGACAGAGGGACAGGTTCAGACCTGCTAATGTCATCCATACACAAACACCCTTCCTACCATCTTGATTTACCATCAGCAAAAAGCAAGTGGTTGTCAGAGCAGGGGATGTTAAGACTTACACACAAAGGCAAGTATATTAAAAGCTTCTGCTGATCTGTTACCCTTGTGTTTGTTTGTATGGGCTAATTTAGTGCTGAAGCTGACCATGACAGCATGAACCAGAAATACACAACTTAACTGAAGACTGTCAGAATCAACAGTGAACATTGTGGCCAAGTGGGCATTGATGGTGATGGTGTGAATTTTACCATTAGATTACACACTATTTCTAGATTTGACAGACATCTTTTAAAGGATCCAAAGTGCTGCAGCTGTTGTTGTCAGCACTGAGAAAAAAAAAAAAAGTTTAATGAAACTCAGACAGGTGTGTCTCAGATTTAACTTTAGATATGGTGTTTGAAAATAGCCCATACACACACATACACACACACACTGTCACTGCAGGATGTGAGTTTGCCGGTCAGACGGAGACAATCATGGTTTTCCTCAGCATGTTTGGGCTGAGCAGCAGGGTGTAACTGGAGCCCGAGGGATGAAATTGTGCAGAAATCCACAAACTGCTCAGCAGTTGTGGTTAGGGTTTACATTCACACAAAAACCAAGAGGCAACTGTACTTCTACAAAAAAAAAAAAAAAAAAAAAAAAAGACTTAATGGTCCTCCACCCTCCCACACATCCATCCCTTCTCAATAAACACACACTTTCACAGTATGTTACACTGAGACTATTTGACAAAAGTTTGTCTTGGCATGTTGTAGCTCTGGTTCCATCTGCTCTGATGAAATGAGGACAATGGCTTGAAGTGACAAGATGAGAAATGGAACGTGGTTTGACGTTGAAACATCATGACAGAAACAAGAATGTTTGGTTTGTTTACAACTTATCTGAACAGTTTTGGCCATCGCTCCTCCTAATTATGAAGAAATTTACTCAACAAGTTGATTGCTGAAACTTGGGGGCGCAGCAAAATTGCTTCAGTGCAGCTTGTGCAGTAAGATCAGGTGAGATGGGTTGTGAACAAACACCCAGTCAGACATACACAATCTAAACCACCAGTTTAGACATAAAAAGCAATATTAGTGAAGTGTCTATTGTAATTGTCCATTGCACAGGTCAGTGTTGAATTCTAAATATTATATTACTTTCAAAGATCAGGAGAAATAAAGGGAACAAAAGGTTTTACAGTCACCAAATCAAGACACTGATGGTGGATGCAGGTCTAAGTAAGCCACTGGCTGTCGGCAGCACAAGTCTCTCTGAAACATCCTTGTATTCCCTTGAAATCACCTTGATATGCAGGTCAGTGTCAAACAGCTTTTAGGCATAACTGCAGTGAAGTGCAGATGGAGCAGCCTGACATGCAGTTGCATGTTCAGGGCAGATAAGGTTGTGCTTTATGCACTGCTATCAGAATAGGATTTATAAAAAAGCAAGCATACAGACAGAGGGAGTTTTGTTGGCATCACTAGCCTTCATCTTCACCCCATCCACCCCCCCCATCACTGCAAACTCTATGGAGTTGTCTTATGTTGCTTTGGAAGGATTGTGATCTGTACATAACTCAGACTGTCTGCTTGTGATCTTTTGATAAGTCTCTGCCAGACAGTGGATATGGGAGTATGGTAACTCTTATACACTTATGTCAAATATGAGCAGTGATATAACAGGCTATGCCTGATTAATGTCTGCTGAAGTGATGATCAGTGATGTGTACATTTCATCTAATGATCATGAGAAGCTCATAGGACAAAAAACCCCATAAAAATAGGAGTTTCTGTGACAAGAGTGCCGCTGTGGGCTACCAGTTACAAAAAAGCTAACTGAATCCAAATGTCCATCCTCCAGAGAGAGGTTGAATAATGATTTTGGATGGCTCTCAGCACTCTGGACTTCCTGACTATGTGCTGTTTAGTCCACAAGTTTGCATGCACAGGGCTATTGTTTTTCACACATGAAAGAACCTACAGTATAATCAGTAATCCAGTGGATCACATACCTACCTGTATGCAAAAGAGGTTGCTCATAGTGGTGAAGCTATAGAATGTTTTTGTCCAACTCTGCAGTTTCTTTTAGCTCCATGAAGCTTTATATATATAAATATATATTTTAGCTAATTGTTTGGATTTTCTGCCAACAGCTTTACTCATAGTGTCTGCATAGTGTCATTTCTGATCTGCAAAAGCACCACATGGCAGAGGAGGAAAGTTGGCAACCAGCTGGTACACAGTACATAGTGGGACATTTAGCAGCTAAAGAGCCAGATACTTTCCTCGAGAGTTAATGGGGACAGGAACAGAACTAAAATGACAACTTGTTTGCTGATAAACTCTCAAGTTGTCAAATTAAAAAAGCATATCAGTTTGTTTCTACTGCCCTTAAACTGGTCAAAAAATCAGTTATTGTGGGTTTAAGGCTCCAGGTCCAGCCATACAGGTGTGGTTATGTTGCCTGATTCGCCCTCTTCCCGGGACTGTGTGGGCATGCACACAAACTGTACTCCTGCTGGTTTTCACCTGTGAGGGTGGGACAGTTGTCGTTGGTCGTAAGTCCAGATTCAGAGAGTTTGGTGACATCACATCATGTTTCCAGCTTCACTCCACCAAACATTCACCATCCATCTCTATGCTAACAACACCGTTTCTTAAAAATATCAGTGAGATGAAGAAGAATTCAGAGGTGGGAAAGTCATTTGATGAATCTTACTTAACAGAATCATACACTTTTTAATCTGTACTTGTTGTACAAGTGTGTGTTTCAAGCTGCACTGTTGATACTGAGGCAGGCATCCTCTGAGCATGTGCGGACAGGAGCTGTTAGGTGTTGCCTTGAATCTTGACTCATTCAGTAAAGCCTTGCGGCAATATTCCATCTTGATCCAGCATTGATCATTTTCCATGACATGTGTCCATGAGCAGCTTATGGAAACAGCTCGCAGCTGATCTGATCAGTTGAGAGGATTTAGCAGGCCAGGACGCCTGAAGGCCAACAACAGCATCTGATCCATACTGCTTCTACTAATACTATTATGTACTATGACTGCACTGCTGCTGCCACTGCAGACACTTCCAGCACAGCAAATCATACCAGCTGGACTGATGATACAGGGGTTATGGCTTTCCAAAGAGTGAGAGAGAGAGCACTTTTGATTTAAAGAGATGTAGATAGAAGTATTTGGAGGAGACAGATATCTGGTGATAATCATATTTTAACCACTGCCAGCACGGAGAGGGAATTTCCTGGTGTTATTTTTCAGTTCACAGTCTTTATCCCCTCAGTGAATTCTTCAGAGTTGGCAAATCTTTCTGTTTGTTTAACCCGACAACTGAAAGCTCTGGTTCTGCGCTACATGAAAGACACGCAAAGAGTGAGAGAGGCAAGAAAGAGAGAGAAGAAGGGAGACAAACCAAGAAAATGCAGGGCAAAGACAGCTTTTTTCCTTTGAATGTTTCTTATTTCGCAGCAGACATTTTGACCTGTTAGTGTACAAGAAGCACAGGTGTCCCTAATAACCTTAACGATGGCTCTGCTCTGTTCAAGTTCCCTTTCCAGTGTGACAGTGATCCAGCATAGGGAAATACCATTTAAGACCCTGTGCAAAATGGGTTTCAGTCTGTCCTAATTGTATTATCTACACCTGTGGTTTTCCAGTTGTGACATGGCAAAATGTCTGTGGGCAGTGCAACAAACTGTAAACACAACATGTTCATTAGCGAGAACACGTTAGCAGGAAGTTGCTTAACTATTAAACACAGAGCAACATTCACAATGTTTGTGTCCGCCTGATGAAAATAAGTTAGATATTTTCTCTCCATGTAGTTGTTTGTTTGATATTCACCAACTCCGGAGCTAGTTTGATGAAAGCAGCTGCCTTCTGCTGATGAAAACCAGACTGATAAGAGGTGAGGCCAAACCAAAACATTTGCAGGATGGAAAGTCTCCTTACGAATGACAGCTTATGTGAAGTGGGTACCTGCAACAGTTGAAACAGCCGAATTTTCCAGAGGCAATTCAAACTTTTCGACAGAGTTTTTCCGATGTCATTTTTTTCAGGGCTTCGAGCGCTAGAAACAAAATTCTACTCATCTCCACTGTGCAGGGGTGGAGAAGAAACAGAGACCTCAAAACCTTGTTGTGTAAAAGCAAACTGCATTAGCAGATAGCATGAGGGGTACGGTATGTGAGAATGCACTGGGGCCAGCTCACAGAACTTGAATTCATGTCATTGTGAGAGGCAATAAAACCCTCAGAAACATCCTTTTTGCTACTGTAAAGAAATGGCAGACAGAAGATAGGCAGATGAAGCTGTGAGAGATAATGAAAGGAGGCAAAGACAAGAGAAGAAGACGAGGGATGAACAAAACCACTGGTTTGTTCTTGTTGTGGTCTTTGTGTTTGGTTGCCTGTTGCACTCTGCTGTGTTGGCATCTCTTAAATTACCGCTGAACACGGGCCCTCGGCTTTGTAATCTCACCTCGGACAAAATGCTGTCATCCTGAAAACCACAGAGCGGGAAACGTGGTCATTTTCTTGGTGGGTGGAGCCCACAGGCTGTGTTTTGGATGGAGGCTTCAGACGGTTCAAGATCTGGTTGTGGTTCAGTACAGGCGAACAGAGGATCTTTATGTTTAACTGATGGAGTAAAGCTCTGATTAGAACAGCTGAATGAATCCATTCACCATGGCTCACTTTGTTTATGCGTGTATATAGTTGATGGTGATTTATGGAGAGAGTTGGTTCGTGTGTGTGTTTGTGCTGGTGTAGGGATTGACCTCATTAGAATAACTTACCCAGTTTCCCACTGGGATTTATTATATAAGTGCTCTATTAATCTATGTATGAATTAAGTTAAAACTTCTTTTTCAGTGTCCTTATCTTGCAGGCACACAGGAGGGTTTATTAAAATGAAGAAAGAAAAAAAATGAATGAATAAGTAAATATGCAGTAATAAGATTAATAAACCGCTAAATTTAAGATGATTCACGTTCATCTTTATTTTATGGGTCTGTAATTTCCAAACAAATTTTTAATAATATCCCATGTTTTTCCTGGAAACAGTCATGTAAATGTGAAACTAATTAAGGTAAAACAAAGACAGAGTTCCACTGGTACGCTTCCACTTAATTAACTGAACACTGAACCTGCAAAAATGTAAAATTTGCAAAAGCATACAAATGCATGCATGTGGATGATATAGTTTCAATTAATACACAGATAAGAATCATGTTTATTTATTTTCAAAGACATTAGCATTGTTCAATAAAATCCTGCTTTTTGTACCAAAGCGTGAATTTTATGTTATTCAGGAACTTTACTGCTCCACTGAGAGGAAACTGGCTGTATTAAGTATTATTTGGAGCAGCCCATTTTAAACATGATTCCATTTTACTGACCTGGATGAAAGTGTTCACAGAATTAGATTTATACAGAAGGCACAGTGAGGCTACAATGAAACTTTGATTTCTGTTTCAGGCTCCACATTTTATTTTGCTTGCTCATATGCCATGATTCATCCAGACCACAAGATACACACTTTGTCTTTCTCTCTCTCTCTCTCTCTCTCTCTCTCACACACACACACACACACTCACATTAACGTGATGCACAGACTCCACAGGCCAGGGTGTTGAGCATATCTGTGGTTTCAGGCACGCTTTTCATGCATGTCAATCAAACTCAGAAAAAGACAGAGAAAGTTTCAGATTGAGTTTCATCCTCTGTGGTTGTCTGGAAACATCTTCATCACATTACAGCTGCCCTGAGGTGTAGAATACATTCACATCTGTCACATGTCTCTGCATCTGTTTCTCTGCGTGTTGTAATTTCTTTCTCTGCTTCACTTCATGTGCCATTCATTCCATCTTACTCTCCTTCTCACTTTGTCACTCCTTTCTTCTCTTTCTCCCTTGATACACGTATTTCTACCTCTCTCTCTCTCTCTCTCTCTCTCTTACTAAACCGTACAAAAAGTGGGTCAGAGTCTTCAGGGTTGTTACTTAACAGAGGAAATGGGCAACACATGTGTCTGTCATCAGCAGGGAAACAAGATGCACACACACACACACACACGCACACGCTGACAGACAAACAGACGCTTGTCATGCTCGGTGGAGTGTGGTGTTGATGAAAGTTGGGTCCTAAAATCACGGCTGCTACATGTCTGCAGTTTTTCTATCGCGCGTCACATCTGGGGCTGAAGTAGGTTAGTAGGACGACGTGTGGCACGCCAGCACACGGTTCACGGAGGGTCGGCCAGTCAGCAAACACATCGGCTGAGTGCTGGAGCCAAAGCCAAAGTGTCTTAAGATCATGTTGGTCCAGCTTTGCTCCCAGTATTTGTCAGTGGCTTTGGTCCTGTAACAAAAAAATGTCTCCTTTTTATACTTAAACCACCTTTATAAAAGAGAAGTCTGCAAACTGTTGACAGGATGTATCAGATCGTACACACTGGTCCAGTAGACAGTACAAGTGCTCAGTTAGTGCTCGGTGTGTAAGGTTTCACCATGGCTTAGACGCAGGAATGAACAGTTGCCTTGATCTGCCCTGTAGCACCAAAGTCTTGAATTGAATGCAGGA
This sequence comes from Lates calcarifer, assembly GCF_001640805.2. Classification (NCBI taxonomy): domain Eukaryota; kingdom Metazoa; phylum Chordata; class Actinopteri; family Centropomidae; genus Lates; species Lates calcarifer. The sequence goes on along the minus strand of NC_066855.1, from coordinate 17,274,457 downwards.
AGCACCGCTCCGTTATACAAAGTGAGAAAAGCTACGTCTGACGTTTGCAGAGGTGGCACCCAGGTTTCATGCTTCGCATCTTGGCATCACCTATACGAACACATCTACAGCAAGCACACAGGATAAAAAAAAAAAAAATCTCTAAAGACGTTTTTCTTCCTTTCAATGAGTCAGTGGAGGTGGATTGTGTTTGTACCAAACCACAAGGGGCTAATGCCACTTGTATTTATCTTGTAAAATCAAGGTAAATACACGGTAAAAAATTTGAATTTCCAAAATGTTTGGCACATACTTCTGACTGTATGTCCACTGGGGGAGGAAAATTAGCAGCAGCAGAGGAAACAGTAGTCTGCAGTCAGTTTCCTGGTTTTAATAAAGTAAAACAGACAGATGAAGAGAGAGAGAGAGAAAGTGGCACTGAGCGAGATGAGGAGTAATAAAATTAAAAGTCTTTACTGGGCTGTTCACGTTCAGTAGCAACATAACACGTTTGTGTGTGTGTGTGTGTGTGTGTGTGTGGTGTGTGTTTGAAACAGCAGACAGGCACAGTCAGCTTTTATGTGACAGTGCTGGAAACTGCAGTGACAAGGATAGAGAACCAAATATTATGAGCCAGTTCAGAGCCATCAGAAATGCAGGCAGAGCTGTGACCTACAGTCACACAAACAACAAGTCAGGTCTTCACAGACTGATCTAGTGGGACTTGTTCTGGATTTTATTTTACTTCTTTTCCCATCGTAGCAATTTGTCCAGACCACAAAAGAACATCACACTCATGCTGTAATGACACATGGGTCTGATTAATTTTTTCTGTTTTTTTTTTTTCTTTCTGGCTGTGTTTTTTTTACTTATTTGCACATTAACATGAGGACAGTCTGGCAAAGAGGAAGCAAGAAACTGCAGAAAGCTGCCAATTGACCACATGTTCATTGATATGATGGGAAAAGATGAGAAATCTACGACTGGGAATAGAAAGTACAGACAGTAGCCTGGTTTTACTGAAGTATTTTGTGGGTGATTTTTTATGAGAATGACAGAAAATGAAGAGAGAGGGAGAGAGAGAGAGAGAGAGAGATGATGATGATGAATGACATTCAGCAAAGGTCCCTGGCTTGATTCAAACAAGAGACACTGTGGTTCATGGTTGGTGCATTATTCCTTCAGGCCACAAGAGCACATTTTTAAAATGAAGTTGCTGCATCAGTAACCACAGATGTTGGCAAAATCTTAAGGATTATAAAAACCAAAGCAAACATGTTTTAGCCCATTAAATACAATTATACTTTTCCCAGCCTTTTTGCATTTCCTAGTCTGTTACAAGTTTGAGTTTCAGGAAACCAGAGCCAGAAACAATTCCTTCATTTTACTTTAGTTTTTTGCATGGTTGTGTTATGGTTGTGTGGTGATGCATTTGAAAACTTGTTTTCAGTTCAGTAACTATTATAAACATTTAACAGGTAAGGTTGTGTAAGATAAGTTTGAGTGAAGCCTTTGTGAAGATGCTTGTAGTAGTTGTTATGAATGAACCAGAGTGTATGTGTGAATGTGCGGTAGCTTAGGCCAGAGTTACAGTTAAAGTAAATTACAGTTAGAAGTCTCACAAACAGTCCTGGTGGAAACAAGGCTGCAGGGCTGAAGTGAAACATCACCAATGGAGATTTACAGTTTAGAGTTTGGTAAGAGTTTGGCCTGTGGATGAAGAGAAGCCTCATCCAGACTGAGAGCTGACTCAGCTCTCCACAGGAAATCCACGTCTGCATCCAACAGCTTAGAGAGAATAAACTGCTGTTTACCACTGTGTGTGTATGTGTGTGTGTGCTGTGTTGTGACCTGCCAACTGTCCTATAACCATGCTGGTGTTCCTTCAGTCATGGACCTACATCTGTGTGCTTCCGATTCTGATTTCTCTACCAAATTTGAATGAAAAGTTCATTATTGTTCTTAATTATTAATTATCAAACCAGAAATACATTGATTGGACCAGTGCAAATACAGTATACATTATTTAACAGCTTAAACAACAGTTTTGTGAAGCAAAACTAACATGACAGGCATGCAAGAGAAAAAAATCTTGCAGGCGCACAGTTATAAGTAACAAAGAAAACAGTACAGCAGTTTGTATATAAAATAACACAGTCTATTAACTTTGCAGATGAAGCTGCCAGTGCTGCTGCTCGGCCGGTCGGCGGATCTGCGGCCCGGTGAGTTTGTGGTCGCCATCGGCAGCCCGTTCTCCCTGCAGAACACCGTCACCACCGGCATCGTCAGCACCACCCAGAGGGGAGGCAAGGAGCTGGGCCTTCGCAACTCTGACATGGACTACATCCAGACCGACGCCATCATCAATGTAAGTGAAGAGACTGAGACAGACAAGCAGGGAGACAGACCCTGAGGCGGGAAAAGACTGCGGGGAGAGTAAACAGACACATGAGGTTCAGCAAGAGTCTCCAAATTCTGCAAAACTGAACGTGACCTAAATTATTTGCATGTTTACATTTATGATAGCCATGTGTGTGTTTGAGTTGTTTGATGCAGTCTGAGGTTATTCAGTTTCAATTCCACTGTTTCCTGATTACTCATAATCCTGACTGCCTCTTTGCTCTTATGTTCTATGTTTGTTTGTTTATTTGCTTTCTTGCAGTATGGCAACTCAGGAGGACCACTAGTCAATCTGGTAAGTGAAGAAAAACTTGCAGGAAACTGTTTGGTTCCAAAGATGTTCCCTGACTCGACTTGATTATACATCATGTGTGACTTTATCCCTATTTTTAATTGAAGAGTAATTTGCTATAATTATATTAAACAGGATTTAGGATGTTGGTAAGAACTCAGTGTTTTCAGTGAATTACTTTTAAATGCAGATTTTTGTGTCATAGTATTCAAATAGTGGTCAGCCCACCATGAAAGCTATTTCAACACTACATAAAGTGATGCTTATTAAAATGTTGCTTTATTTTACTTAGATTTGGAATATGATAATATTTGTGTTATTGATAAGATAAAATCATTTTATCATCACAGCTCAGCTGAAGTTGAATGTTTTGTCTAAAAACAGTAACTGGTTGTGTTGTTTGTCTCACCCCAAGATTCAAGTTAATTTAATTGTGGTCCCACCACATCCATATGTTGCAAAACAGGGATATACGCAATCTCATATAAACAAACACTAAGGCCCATAAAGTCCTTATTAGGGAAGGTAAATAAAGAGTTTAGGTAATGCTTGGCAAATGGATCTTATCCACAGCTGACTGTGATTATGAGTTTGTTTTCAGCCGGCCTTGTTTCCAGCAAAGAACAATGTGGCGTCAGAAAAACGGTTTAATAAGCTTCATGTGGAAATTTGATTTTTACTTTGGGGCATTCAAAGAATGATGGCAAATTGATTTGTGTGTGTGTGTGTGTGTGTGTGTGTTCTGCAGGATGGAGAGGTGATTGGCATCAACACTCTGAAGGTCACGGCAGGAATCTCCTTTGCCATCCCCTCAGACAAGATCAGACAGTTCCTGGCAGAGTCACACGACAGACAGGCCAAAGGTTTGCAGCTCTGTTCTTTTCCATTATAATCTCGTCGTCAGGGACAGAGACGGGGCCAGTGAAAGGAGAGGACAGCATGCAATGATGGTGTTTAATGTGATTTCTCACATTTTGTAACACGTACAACTAGAATAGAAATGTATTCCTTACATATGGCTGACGCTTAAAGATTAAAGATTGAGTTGGCTGTTCACATATGTAACATTTAGATGGATATATTTAACACTGAGGTTGGAGAGGAAGACAAAAGCCCTTTGTTAGGATAAACTTGAGGCTTGTAGCATTTCTGTCTTTTTTCCTGCTATTAGATGTAGCTACTGCTTGTCTGACGTTTCATATATAAACATTATCAGAAGATGTATTTTTATATTTCTCAATAAAATAAAGATGAAAATAAAGGCTAAAGAGATAACTGTAATCTATCTTACAGTAAACAGCAAGGGAAGTGACAGCAATAGAATGTAGCTTTGTCTAATTGAATTTCCCCTACTGGGCCAAAAATATGTTAAAAGCATATGTGTTTTATTGGTGTCTATTTTCTCTCCACCAACACACACAGTTTAGAGCTTTCTATCTGTTGGTATGTTTGTGTATGTTACTGTTACTGAACAATTTCAAAATATTATAACATCATTTTAGCACATTATGTTTTGTGGACACAGACAAAGTTTTCAGTTTCAGGCAGAATATGTCCACAGTGTGATTTCACAAAGATTGTGGCTTAATGATTGCCTTCCATATCTGAGAAATAGATATTATTTGTTGATTTTAAGTCAGGCATTTACTAGACATCACCTTAATTCCAAAATGCCAGTGGGGTATGGGGTAAATATTCAAAGTCATCTAATCAAACACCATATTTGATTTGGTTTCCAGGTAAAACATCCCCAAAGAAGAAATACATTGGTGTTAGAATGATGAGTCTCACTCCCACGTAAGTTCCTGTTTCTGATTATATCATGCTTTGGATATTCAATTTACACATTCACAATACTATATGTAAATAGTGCATATGAATAGTGTGGTAGCACCTCACCTACAAAGACGAGCATTTTGTATTTTTATCAACAACACAATGCTGCAACACTTATTTAGTTTTGGCTTCTCTGTGGTAAAGAAGAGAAATAAAACAGGCCTGAATATGACAGTTAAGGTTTTGATCAAATACTTCAGTGTAATAAAACACTGAGTCCTCAATTTTTCATACATGTATTGATGATGTATTGATAAATTAGAATAATTTTTGCATTTCTCTGAGAGACCTTTTGCAGTGAGACAGACGGTCTGATTAATCTCCCCAGATCCAAGATATGGGTGTTTCTCAGTCCTGACTTGCATACTTAACGAGGGTGGTGATCATATCGAAAAAGTGACCTCAGCTTTAGATACCTGCTGCCAAATGACCAGTTTGAATAGGAATGTAAGTCAACACAGGCCACATCCATCGCCTACAGGTCAGAGTAACACCCAAGCTGACCCTCCAGTGTTGGTCAGAGTAGGAAACTCCCCAGAAAACACCAAAACAGCTTCACTTTATGAAAGCTCATAAATTTTAACCATGGCTGTGGGTTTTAGCCCACTAACTGCCTATATGTTACATTACTAATGACTGTTTTTCCCAGTCATCCCATTGTTTTTTAGATTTTTAGACTTTCCCTCCAGGAAGCCATTTGTTTCAGTTAAATTTCCTACACGATGCTAACAAACACTAACTAGGTAATTTATTACAATGAACATTTAGTCACCATTATTTTTCATCACATAGTAATGCACTGCACACAAATGAAATAATGAAATGAATGAATGAAACTGAAACAAATGACTCCCTAGAAGGATAGACATAAAGTATGCTTTTAAAAATGGTCAGCAATAACATAAAATATAATTCTAATTAATTATAATATAATTAATATAATTATTTCTAGTTAACATGCTAATATATGGAAGAAATACTGGTATGGTCCTTTAAGAACATTCAAATCCCGGTAGATGATTATGATGTACAAGTGACATTAAACACATCTTTGGGTTATGTTCAGGTTCTGTCTCAGTTCGTCTGATTTTAGCATCTATCTGTATCCGTCCGTTCAGAAGAACCTGTTAACCTGACCCTGATTAAAGATGTGCATGGTGACTGAGTGATTAAAAGCAACAAGATACTTCATCAGTCAAGTTTTAAATCTGCTGTTTTACAAGGGTGTCACAGTTAATCAGAGAAATCCTCTATATGATGTCATTTAGAATTAGTCACAATGCATCATGCCTTCAGCTTTAATGAAAATCAGACCAGTGTGTCAAGAAAAAGCTCATTTTTTGGCTGCTTTTCTCACCTCAGCCTGGCTAAGGAGCTGAAGGAGAGGCAGTCAGACTTCCCAGATGTTACCTCCGGGGCGTATGTCATTGAGGTCATCAGCCGGACTCCAGCTGAGGCGTGAGTGGCTCTCTCGTTGCTCCTTGTTCACACATTATGCAGTGGTCTTTGCCAGTTTGTCAAATCAACTAGCTGTATTTTGACAAGTAGGTTAAAAGATCCTGGGATGTTCAAATCTGCATTAATCATCTGTCAGTCAGTTTGATTTTCATGCCAGAAAAAGCACAAGTGACAAGTTCACATCCAGTAATGAAGCTTTTCCCATGTGAAAATAGATGGAGAGGTGCATGCTAGGTGGTTGTAGACTCGCTCCTTCAGAATATATTTTTTCCCTGGAAAGTTTTGTGGTATCCACATGAAAAGCAAACCACAGTGTTCCACCTGAGAAAATAGCAGGTAGAGTCTGTTTTCTTGTTGTCTGGTGGGTTTATGTGGAACACAGGCAGGAGTCAGGATGAGAGTCTGATCTTGCTGAAAGGACATTTATTAGATCTGAACTTTGCGTGTGCAAAGACTGCAGGATATGGAAAAGTTCACTTCAAGTATTAAAGCTGCTGTTTTGCTTTTGGAACCGGGCTGAAAGCTGGCAGTGAAGGCTAGAATGGTGAGTGTTTCCCACCCAGACTGTCCAACTCCCGCAGGGAGGACAAACCGTTTCTCTCATAGATCCTGATTTCTCTTTGGCATCATTTCCATCAGCTTAAGAGGTGAAGCATCTAGATTTAAAGAACAAAAAGAGACCACTATGGGTTCAACTCATGAGCCACCTGAATACTGTGAACACTGAACAGCTAGGAAGCACTCAGAGAGCGCATGCATAACTCAGCCTGGGTTTCAACATCTGCTAAATGTGTTGTTTTAATAAAGAAAATGTTTAGAAAAGGTTCTGAGTCCAGATCAATATTTGTCTACCATGGTTAACCTTTACTCTTCTTTCTCTCTGGCCTTCAGAGGTGGCCTGCAGGAGAGTGATGTGATCATCAGCATCAACGGCGAGCGAGTCACCTCGGCCAGTGACGTCAGCGCCGCCATAAAGCAGGACGACACCCTGCGAATGGTGGTGAGGCGAGGCAACGAGGACGTTATCCTCACCATCGTCCCCGAGGAGATCGAGCCTTGACCTCACAGCTGACTGAGCGACCAACCCAACTCGACAGCCTGATCAGTCGACCAATCTCGAGCTGGCTCTCAGTGTTTTTCAACTCAATCACGAACACTTTGAAAAAAAAAAAAAAAAAACAAGCGACCGATAGGGAGTATGTGTGTCCAGGGCCACACATACTGCGTTTAAGAACTTGTAATTATTAGTACGACTACTTCCCTTCCCTTCCTTGCTATTATGCTCACACACCTTCAGAGGTCCAACTTCATTACCCCGGGAAACTTCAACCCTGCTGTCGTGCTTCTCATGTTAGTTTTATTTTTTTCTCTAATCCCCATTTACTTTCCATCATCACTGACCTTTTATATTCTACTAACTCCATCTTTTGCTACAAAGCACTTACTGCAGGTTACCTTAGTTTTGTTGTGTATGTTCTTGATGGAATATTTTTTAATAGTGTTTTTGTCTCTATGTGTTTGATGACAATTTTTCAAAAAAGGGAATAAAATTATTTTTAAAAGTGTTGTCTTTATTAATAGTGTTGACAGAGTAACTGTCAGTCAATGTCAGAAAGAACTAACAATAAGCAGAGACTTACGCTAGCTTTGAATATTCTGTAAACGAGCTTTCTCATTTCCATGACAACATTTTAAAGCTATTCCTTAATGAAGTCCATAAGTTACAGGTGGGGGCTCCAAATAAAATAAACAATGTCTTTGTTAAAGATGTTGAAGAAGAAACTGAACACCAGTACGCCCCCAGCAGCCCAGCTCTGTTCACAAGGAGACCAAGAAAACAAGTTAGAAAAAGAACTCCATCATCTCTCAAACATTGTGTTCCCTGCTCTGTGACTCTGGTGTGTCCTCCCTCTGTGCCATGTTACACACTGAAACACTGAGTTCAACACAGCATGACACAATCTGTTGGCCCCAGTGTGTGTGTGTGTGTGTGTGTGTGTGTGTCTGTGAGGGCCCAGCGGAACAAAGGTGTTACATAACACTTGACACAGTTAACACAGTGAGGTTAGTGATGTGTGCTCTCTGCAAGTTCATGCAGGAGGTCAACTGATGTAAGCTGGAGCCATGGGTGTTCACACAGAGAGCCTCTAGTGTAAATGGGGATCTATTAATCTACTGTAGCTCCGGCTAGAAAGATTTTAGCATCTCAAAGATTGAAATGTGACTTATGTGTTAGCATTCAGCAGCTACAGTGCATGATAAGAGGGCCGCACATAAGATCAATAAAGGTCCCAGTCACTTTTCATGAGCAAAACAAAAGAATGGTATTTCCTATGGGTGCCTTGTCTGTAGTTAAACACAGTCCCTCAAATTACAAATGTATGCAGTGAGTTTAATGATTTGTACAGTTTGTTCCCACAGATCAATCATTTTTATTTTATTTTGAGACTGCTGTTTCCAAGAAATCCATTAAGTGGTCAACAAATGGTTGTACTCTCAAATGACACATATTCTGCAGATAATCAGTATCATCACTTTTTAAAGCATTTTAATAGCTAACAAAAAGAGTCTAGTGGGGAAACACAATTTTCTCTGCAAATGTTAAATCTCCTGTACTCAGGCACCGGCTAACTTTGCTTGGCCACGTTCAGAAATTGTGTTATCCAACTGTAATGCAGACGTGGCTCAAGAGCTGCCACAGTTGGGTTGAAAGGTAAAGTCGGTTCACCATTCAAAACTGAGCTCCAACTTTTCATTCCTAAATACCTCCTGGAATGCAGATAGATGACATTTACCAGCAGGAGAAGATGTGCGGAGAGTTTTCCTTTTTCTCCAACCCCAGAGGGATGAGATGAGAATGGAACCAGTGACCCGGTTTGTCCTGATAGACAGAGCAGATTTTCTTCCAGAACTCTCCACTGCTGACTCAGTGTATGTCCTCCACATGCCTGACAAAACATCCGCACATCATTTTATAATTTGGTGTCCTCCTTATGTAATCTGTGACCCATTTCATTTCTGATGAATCAGCACACAGCTGTCAGTTGGTTCGCTGCAAATTACCTTGGCATCAACCATCTCTTCTGTTTCTTTTTATATTTTGGGAGCTAGGCCTTCCATGCAGCAGGATTCCCTTCAGATGTCTGCATGTGTTGGACTGGACTAACTGCTGTGGTTCTCCACATAGGAAGACTTTCAGTGACCTTGATGGTTCATTTCTGACCCATTTATGACTCAGTGTTACTGGAAGGCCTGGCAGGAAACATCGACTAAGTTGATTTTACCTTTCGGAAAACTCATTCTCACATTTTCCTCAAATGGCCATTGTTGCTCGCATGAAATATCAATAAATCAGCATTGTCTACTCTTAAAAGTATTTTCTGACTCATATGTTTTATTGAGGCCCAAAGATATCAAATCAGCTGGCAAGATTCTGATTGTTACAGCTGCCACATTTATCCAAAAAGTCTTCTTATCTTACTGTTACTTCTGCTATATGTTATTTAGAACTTTTTTGCATAAAACTAGTGTTTTTCTTCAAAATCCCACATCATTCATTCATCCTTTATCCTCTGAAGTACCCTCTGTCGTCAACTTTATAATTTAGGAAAGTGAGACAATTAGCGCTTACAAGTTATTACCTAGCTCACCATAGAATGATCTCACTTTTTCTTCTTTCCTCTTTCTGTTCCGAACGTCATGTACTTTCTTGCACATTTACTTTTCTCTGTTTTAAGAAGTACTGTAGAATAAATACAGTTACTAAACAACCCCAATAAAGAGTACATCTCTCTGTATAAATATATTTTTATTTGCTATTTACGTCAGTACAGTTATTAAAACCATTCACATCACATGTCAAAACAGTCACTTCATGGTTTACATATATTATAGACATGTACATTATTTAAAACATTACAGTGCCATATTAAAATACATTTTAATCAGTTACACCCTCTATACACACTCCTGTAATAGGACTATGTGTATTCACTGAACAATTCAGGCCTGACTAACCGCAGCAGATCAGTGCAGTTACAGTGCAAACTGTGAATGAGAATAACTGTTAGTCACGACACAACTGAAGACTGGGTGACCATCTGGATCACGAAACCTGGACGGACAAATTGGAGCGTTTAAATGCACATTGTTGTCAATAAATGAGTGTTCTGCTGGTGTTGCATGGAAATAATAATTCTGTTAAAACCTGCCAACAATAACAAGGATAAGATCATAACACTGCAGCTAGGTTGCAGCAGAAGGTTCCCTGCTGGCCATGCTTAATTTTACTTGATTTTCTGGCCAAACTTGCCCAGGATGCACTGCAGCCACAGGTCATGTTTTTTTTTTTGTTTTTTTTTGTGGTGATCTGAACATGGGATTTCTGTAATTATAACTTCATTGTTTCAGTAGCTAAAACTATTACATCATGTTCACAATTGTAAAATACATCCAGGACATTCACTTCAGCTGTCAAACAGTGTTGCATTCACTTGCTTTTTTACTAGAGATAAAAGTTTAACAGTAACCATCTCCACAGTTGGAGAATTCAGTGTTGGTGATGGTTTTTGCCACCTACTGAAACATAGCTTTATGTTTTAGCAGATTATTGCAATTATTGTGTTAATTTTGCCCATATTTCCCATTTCAGCCTTTCACCTCCTGCTGTCTCCTTGTTAGTGTCTGTGTCCTACTCTGGCTCCCCTCTGACACTAAGGTCTGGTTTGAGGAGGACCATGGGCAGTAAGGCCTCCAGCTTACATGTTAAGTTAGTCTTTTAGTGGTTCTGAACTCAGTGTATGGCTGGTGTTGGGGCGGTCTGCTCCACAGGTCCAGTGGATGCTGGTCCTCCCGCTGAACTGCTCATACCCCCCTGGTTAAGGGCGACCAGCGGCAGGGCGCTCAGCAGGGCCTTCTCCAGTTTCTGCTCCAGAGCATCCAAGCGACGGTCCACATGTTCTTTCAGCCTCCTCTCCATCTCTTCCAGCCGGCGCTCCATGGCTGAGTCCAACTCCCTGTGGAGTGAGGAGACAACGAGGTACCATTAGATTGAAGCAAAGTGCATGCACTCTTTGATATTACTGAAACCTGGATGAAAACTGCTTTATAGTGTGTATATTAGGTAGTTATCACTGTCACGAGTCAGTTTAAGACCTTGGCTGTATCCACATCACTCCCTTATTCAGTAATTCAATCCATCCATCCATCATCTATAACGCTTATCCATTAAGGGTCATGGGGGGCTGGAGCCCTATCCCAGCTGTCATTGGGTGAGAGGCAGGGTACACCCTGTACAGATCACCAGTCCATCGCAGAGTCCAACACATATAGACAAACGACCATTCACACTCACATTCACACCTACGGACAATGTAGAGTCAGCAGTTAACCTGCATGTCTTTGGACTGTGGGAGGAGAACCTGGAGAGAGCCCACACAGAAAAGCTCAGTATTCCCGACAGAATAAACATTCAGTACTTATATTTTTTTTTTTGTGGACAACTTTAGGAGTGTTATATATAGTGAATACATTTAAAACTTGACAATTCCGACACTCAGACAGTCAAACAAAGTGGGCTATTTTGACTTTCTTGCAGCGAAGCATTCAGAAATTAAACAATTCCTTCTCAGCAGTATTGTGTTCTGTGCTTTTTCAGTTGAGATAGAGGTACCTACACAGAAGTCATGGATCTTTCTTGTGTTGCAGCCTCCGTGACAAAAGGGAGCAAAGTACCAGAGGAGGCAAATATTTGCATCATTAATAATAATCAAATACCAGTTTGATAATCCTAGTTCAGTCATCTACTCAAAGAAAACTTTGTCTGAACAGGAACTTCATTTGTGGCTGCATTTGTAATGCTAGTTTCAACTTGCTAACTACTAGAGTGATAATAACTGTACTATCTGACTTGGTATTAGGCACTAGCATGCGAGGAGAGGAGCCCTGTTTAGGATACAGTAGATCTGTGACTAATTCACAAACACGAAGCCACATCAGAGCCCAAAATCCAAATATAAACACAGACACTAAAAGTGAAAGACAGTCATCAACTTCTCCTAACCGCAAAATCCTGCAGCATCCATCTTACTCAGGCAGATTTCTTCTGTGTGAAACTCTCAGACAGCTGTCTGTGTGTGGTTAGGAGGGAAAATTCTAAACCAATATGCTTTACGAAACATCTCTTTTTTTCCAGCTTCTCAAACATTTCCAGTCTTTTTGTATGTCTTTGCATTTGGGGTTTCTCAGCAGATTCCAACAGCATTACTTTTTACCCTCAAGGATCTTGAAGAATCTTGAAACCACCTTCAGGTCTTCCTCAAGCCAATTCCACTGCTTTTACACTGTGGTTCAGCTCCACCAACTGATCCTTGCTGTCTGTCTGCTCAGCAATATTTATTTTCTTGTAGTTTAAGGGGAAATCCCCTGCGTTATAAAGCAGCAGTTAGTGATTTCAATTTGGATGTCAGGTTCATTTTTGTTAGTTGATATATTTTGTGATGTTAAAAAACACGGATAAGGATTTGGTTAATGTCAGAATTTGGTGAGAACTCCATTGCAACCGCAGAAGTAGGATACAGATCAGAATACAGCTGCTGCAATTCCTCAAAATGCATGCAACCAGGAGACTATTACCATCAATATTACTCCACCTAGAAGGAGGCTACACAACTGAACAACACTTCCTGCACCTGCCAAAAAGTATTCTGGGAAATGTGGGAAATCACAAAGTTTACAAGAAGGTAAAACAGGCAGGCATGATATGATATATAGTATCTGTATGTAGACAAGAAAAAGTACAACTGTAACACAACATTGTTTAAAGGAACAACCACTCCTGTTACACAATCCTTTAACAATTACAATTACATTAATTGATATTAAATATTTCCTCAAAACAGATACGATCACACTCTTTTAGCCTGTGGTAACTTGACTGATTTGTTGTGGGGAAGACGTACCGCTAAGCTGCTGTCCTCTCCTCGATGTGGAGTCAGACTCAGCTGACGTTTTCCCTCAACCCACATGTGCTGTTCTGCTCTGACAAAGAGCCTCATTTATCAAAGTGCAGTTTGTGGCACTGTCAGCTCAAAGAGACATTTTTCAGTTTTGAAGGAAAACTAATATCAACTGTAAATCAAATTTGCTCATATTGAGGCTTTGCATCAGCGTCGGCTAAAAATGTCATTTGTTCAACTTGGTTTGGTGCAGTTTGCTAACATTTTAATGATTCACACATTCAGCAGTGCTAATAAATGAACTCTGTTGTCTGTGTGTCATCCCTGCACTGTTAACAACCACTGGCCCAACCTAGATCCTTCTATGTAGTGGAGTCTGTCAGTTCAGTGTCACTGTTGCCAGAATGTTACAAAACAAAATGACAACCTCAGTGACTATTTCCATGTAGTCTGATCTGGTCTGAACAATGTGGGATTTCACCCCAGCATGATAAGATTTTTTTTTTTAAACTGTGAATATTCTACCATGGAGCAGTGGGATATGTCTGGGCGTCTGCTGACTTTCACCAGCTCAACATTTTCAGTTAACAACGTGACATGAGACAATCACAACTATTGTTCCACAAAGACCCCAGAAAATGAGCCTTTGTTTCATCCGCGTGCTTTGTCTCTAAACAATGTGACTGTGAGACAATGATGTGGCTACAATAACTGTATCACAGTACATAGTATCAAAAATGCTGACTGTTCCTACTGCAGTACTTTTAGTTTACTCAAGTATTAGAAAGCTGTGTCTCACTGCAGATGGAGGAGACTGAGTGAAAGAAGTTGTGGACTGAAAAATTCCTCAAAACAAGAAGTAAATTACTGAAATTAGTGTAGCTCCATGAAAGTATATTTTAAAAGGTTTTGTTTTCTAATATCACTCACATGACATTTCTGACTGGTTGCAGGTGACATTGTAATAGCAAGTCAATGGAAATGCCTGAGCTAAAATCTCATCAGGGTCTACATGCCAGCAAACTGTAGCAAATGTTTTCGAACGGTCTTTTTGATTTCATTTGGCGAATTTGGCGCACGCGTCTAAATAATTCATTCATATATCATACTCATTAAAACAAATAATTATTAAAGTATAGTATTCACACTATATCTGTTAGTAGTAGTTCTAAGCAGTAGTAGTACTTACTAGTATTTACTAATACTATTTAGAAATTGCCTCTATGCTTCTTAGGCTCAATTAGCTGAGTGTTTGTCTACAG